>NW_017678214.1:22510-23454 GCF_001879085.1 Nicotiana attenuata
TTTTCAGGTTGTTCCATTTAGATTTCTTCATCCAAATATCCATTTAAGAAGGTTATCTTTACGCCCATCTAATGGATTTCAAGGCCATACACGACGGCTAACGCTATTACCATCCGAATAGATGTAATTCTTGTTACCGGTAAGCATGCGTCAAAGTAATCAAGACCTTCTCATCGTCTTAATCCTTAATCAATCTTGCCTTATATTTGTCAATAATACCATCAACTTTTATTTTCCTTTTGAAAATCCACTTAGAATCCAAAGGTTTATTTCCTGGAGGAAGATCAACCATTTCCCCAAGTATGATTACTTAATATGGATTCTATCTTACTATTGACAACTTCTTTCCGAGGACGTCACGACCCGGATTTTTCCCACCATCAGGCGTCGTGATGGCGCCTACTAACGGAGCTAGGCCAGCCATACATTAAACATTCGCTATTCAACCTCAACAATATAATATACTAACAACACTTAAAGAAATGCGGAAGACTTTAAGTTTAACAAAAGATAAAAAAAAATGCGGAAGTTTGAAACACCTCTCTACCCAAAATCTGGTGTCACTAGCTCACAGACTACTATAGAATACTACAACAAGTCTGAATGAAAGAAATACACACGTCTATTTCGATACAGTGAAAACAAACTGAAATAAGGAAAGGGACTTCGGCCTGCGAACGCCAGCTAGGCTACCTCGAGAGTCCCTGAACTGAAGATGGCTCCCGGATAAGAATCCTACTGCTGCTGTCCGAAAGCTGCTCCTGGATCTGTGCACAAAGAAATGCACAGAGTGTAGCATCAGCACAACCGACCCCATGTGCTGGTAAGTGCCTGGCCTAACCCCGGCGAAGAAGTGACGAGGCTAGACAGGACTACCAAACCAACCTGTACAATTTTTATATACAAATATGCAACAAAAGGGAAAGAAAATACCGAAACTAAAC
>NW_017678215.1:0-12125 GCF_001879085.1 Nicotiana attenuata
TCAGAGTGAAGTATCTGGAATGTGTAGTTCTGGGAAACAATTGAGAGAGTATTCAGTGGCCTATGGGGTCTTAGACAGTGTGGTCTTATTGTTCGAGTCTCGGTGTGGTAAGCTTGGATTGAGGCATTGTGATGCTACAGCGAGGGAGAAATATCAAGTGGATGATGAATCAAAAAGGGAAATTAGATAGATGGAATAGCTTGATAGTAGACCGAATCGGTATGGTAAGGATGTGATTAATTCTTCGTATGTGTTCGAGGTAATGGGCTTTTACAGGTATAGTGCAGCAAGGCTCTTGAGTTCTGACAGCTTGCTTAGCTTGGTTCGGGTAGAAGGATTCAGTCCTGGCAATTTAGCTTGTGCAATGGAATTGGGGGAGAGTTCTTGATAAGTTTTACCGTGGTTTAGAGACGTATAAATTGCCTATGGGCATGCGAAGCATGGAATGTGTAATGATTTCTCTTCTTGATGGGATTGATGGAGAGTTCTTGACTAGTGGAGTACGTAGATGTTTGTGGTTAGGAAGGGAGATGGAGTTCTCATGTTATACTAGTGTGGTATGGTATATGCGATATGTGGTGGAGGATTGGGATTTGTGTGTGTAAGGTTACGGTTCTATTCATAATGGAAAGTAATTAAATTCTTAAGCAGCACGGGCAGCTGCAGGTGATTAAAGAATCGATCTTCAAATGATTAAGGAAAATGGTATTGCCAACCATAGTGATTCGATGGGGGTATATGTTCCAGTAAAAGGGCAATGTGATGTAAATTGATAATACTTCGGTAGTGTTGCGGCATTTGGGATCGACTGTTGATATCTAATTTTGTTTGATGGCACAGGGAAACTTTAGAATACCTTTCGTGGGATGATTGGGTACTTGAGGTGTGATATGTATTCGTACGGCGCAATTTGGGATCAGGTATAGTGATTTGTGTGCTATATGGAGTTGGAGACTAGGAGTTCTCGTATTCAGGCTATGCAGTTGTTGTAAATTGTGTGTATCGGCACCGTCTAGCGGTTATTGGGAACTAGAGGTCGGAGTGGATCTTTCTTTGCTTGGTATGCCAAATTTTGGATATGATATTGGATTGTAGGCTGGTTGTCTCAGTGTTGGGTTATTCTAGACTATTATGCTACGGGCTAGGCCGGAAATGCCACGGGTTGAGTGGCAAGGTGCATTGGATTATGTTCTTGCAGAGTGGTATATATTTCAAAAGATGCAGCGGACGGCTGAGAAGGATTGCTTTTCTTAATGGGGCATTCGTGATGGATGTCAGTGCAGAGGTTTCTACCATTGATTCAGTTCCGGTATTGAGTGACTTTTCGGATGCGTTTTTTGTTGCTGGGCATGTCGCCGGGTGAGATGGCGGATTTCGGTATTTATTTGGTGCCGGGCACCGTATCGTACGGCTCTGGCAGGAGTTATAGTAGTGGAAGGAGCAGCTTCAGGCTTCTTGGTATTGAGTTCGTTGGCAGGCCAATGTGGCTACATATTTAGCTTGAGTTAGCTTGGTTAGTCTTGAGTTGTATTGTTGAGGGACAGGTGGATTCGATCGTTATTGAACTTGTTAGTGATCTGGGGAGATCTATGAGTTTTTGATATTTCAAATTGGGATTTGATAGGTCATTTGAGCTCGGATTTGGGAGTTCTTGGTATGTATGGACTCGTGGCGAGACGAGGAATCCGGTAATGTGAATTTTGTAATTTTTCGAGAAACGGGCCCGGGGCTCGGGTTTTGCTATTTTCAAGATTTCTGCTATTTCTTGGCTGTTTTCGATTGGGTATTGTTCCCTTGGCATATTGTAATGTATTCGCTCTGATTTTGGTTAGATTTGACACGCGTGGAGGCCGATTCGAGGGGCAAAGGCATCGCGAGCTAGAGATTTCACCGGTTCGAGGTGAGTAATACTTGTAAATGATATCCTGAGGGTTTGAAACCCCGGATTTGCACATCATAGTGTTGTATTGTGGTGACTTGCACGCTAGGTATGAGCGTGGGGTAGAGCATCGTTGGGGATGGTGACTTGGTCCGTCCCGGTTGTTGATTTTACTGCGTAATTGACTAAAACGTGCTTGATGCTATCGTGATTTGGGCTGATTGCCATGTTTTGGGCTTCGTGCCGATTATTTGAATCCTTTAGGGATTATTATTGCTGTTTTCATGACACTTAGCATGTTAAATGACTTCAGTCCTGAGTTAAACACAGGTTTGAAATGTGCAGTCATATTGCTAAAGTTTAAAGACTTAAATTGCATTTTGTGATGTTTTGAGTTAAAAGCTATTACTTGACATTGCCCGAGTGGCTCATTTGCATTGATCTGGACTAAATATGGATCGGGCTGCATGCCGCAGCGATACTATGATGATATTGCGCTTGGGCTGTAGGAGCCCCTCCGGAGTCTGTACACACCCCCAGTGAGCGCGGGTACCCAAATGGATCGGGCTGCGCGCCGCAGCGGTCATGTGCATTGCATTGCATTCATGCATTGGTTCCTATTTGTACTACGTGTCATGACATTCAGCACTCTCATATCATTGGCATCCATGCTACTTTTTGCACTGTTTACCAGATACCCTGGTGTTATTTATTGATGGAGTGCTGTGCCCGAGGGGCTGACTTATGTGCGAACTTGCACTATCTGATTACGCATTCATTTGCTTGACTGTTGGAAAAGGATATTTTCAAAAGAGGTTTTTAAACTGAGCCAGATATTTTCTAAAGGATTTTTCACGGTTTTACTGTTTTCTCAAAGGGTTGTACTGTCCTATATAGCATGATGGAGTGCTCTTACGTGATTTCTTGCCTCTCAGTTATTATTTACTCTTATTACTCACTGAGTTGGAAGTACTCACTTTACTCCCTGCACCTCGCGTGCAGTTGCAGGTATCGTTCACCCGGTAGCGGGTTATTAGCGGATTGAAGGTATTGTTATTGTAGCTGAGCAAGGTGACCGCCAGCGTTCGCGGCACCGGATGTTGTCTTTTGTTTTCCAGAAATTTTACTTGTATATATTTATTGGCCTGTAGTTGTGTTAAGGTTTCCTTAGATGCTCGTGACTTGTGACACCCCGGTCGGGTAGTAATTAACAGTTTCTAATGCCATTAAGTTGTATCTTCTATTCATTTATGTTTAATAATTGTTAGTGAAAGGATTTGGGTTAGTTGGCTGGCCTTGTCTTCACGAGAGGCGTCATCACGACCGGGTATGGAAATTGGGTCGTGACAGTTCCTTGCTCCCCGTTTCATCATGCTGCCCCAATACGCAGCTGAAAGCTCCATCTAACATTGGAAGGTAGAGTAATAAGGGTCTACCTAGATCGGGCGGAACTAAGAGTGGTGGTGTTGATAGGTACTCCTTGATTTTGTCGAACGCCTTTTGGCAGCCATCGGTCCATTTTGTAGCGGCGTCCTTCTTTGACATTTTAAAGATTGGCTCACAGATAACTGTAGACTGTGCTATGAATCGGCTGATGTAGTTCAGCCTTCCCAGGAAACTCATCACGTCTTTCTTGTTCTTTGGCGGTGGTAATTCTTGAATGGCTTTGACCTTCAATGGGTCCAGTTCTATTCCTCGGTGGCTCACAATAAACCCAAGCAACTTCCCAGCAGGAACCCCAAATGCACACTATGCAGGGTTTAGTTTTAGATTGTACCTCCGCACTCTATTGAAAAACTTCCTCAAATCTTCTATGTGGTCAGTGGCCTTCTTGGATTTGATGATAACGTCATCCACATACACCTCTATCTCCTTGTGTATCATATCATGGAAAATGGTTGTCATGGCCCTCATGTAGGTGGCCCCTGCATTCTTCAGGCCGAATGGAATCATCTTGTAACAATACACTTCCACGGTGTAATGAAAGCCGTTTTCTCAACATCTTTCTCATCCATCCAGATCTGATGATAACCAGTGAAGCAATCCACGAATGACTGTAGCTCATGTTTGGCACAATTGTTGATCAGGATGTGTATATTCGGCAAAGGGAAGTCGTCTTTTAGACTGGCCCGTTTGAGATCCCGGTAGTCGACACAGACTCTGACCTTCCCATCCTTCTTTGGTACTGGCACAATGTTGGCTAACCATGTCGGGTACTCAACCACCCTGAGAACCTTAGCTTTGATCTGCTTGGTGACTTCTTCCTTGATTCTCAGACTCATATCAGGCTTGAACATTCTGAGTTTTTGCTTTACCGGTGGACACATTGGATCGGTTGGCAAATTGTGAGCCACAATAAACGTACTCAGACCGGTCATGTCATCATACGACCAGGCGAATATGTCCTCATACTCCTTTAGATACTCTATGTATTCTTTCTTTTCTGATGGCGATAGGTGAATGTTGATTCGTGTTTCCTTGACGTTTTTTGCATTTCCCAGGTTAATAATCTCGGTCTCGTCCAGGTTGGACTTAGGTCTATTCTTAAAGTTCTCAACTTCTTTGACAATCTCATTAGGTATGTCATCTTCTTCTGAATCAATGTCCATTTGTTGCATTGTCTCATTGCATGTCACAGTCATTGGTTCATCAAGATAAGTAATAGTAATGCTGTATTGGTAAAGTAAGGAGGAAAACGATAGAATAAATATTAATTCATTGGAAAAATCAAACATGCTTTGATAAATTGAATAATTTTTTTGAACATTGAAGATCTTATTGCGGAAATTAAAAAATGCGAAAAGAAAATCATTCAGTAAATAAAATAGTGAATAGTGCTTGTTTTAGCCTTGCTACCCCAAGGCTCGACGGGCTCTGGTGGTCCTGATGGTCCAATTGCTGAGGTGTGCTCCTCTGCTCACAACTTGTATGGAAGGACCTTCCTCCCCCTCCTCCCCGAGAATAACACAGCAATCCATATCATTGTCCTCTAGAAACAAGTTTTTCACTGTCGCGAGTGCTTCTTCTTCATCCGTCCCATACACGACATCGGCCTGTTGGAAAGTCTGCTCCAGATGCGGTATTGGTTTCTCTAACGAGTAGTAAGGACCGCGCCATGGTGGCGACCAATTATTGAACTCCTCCCAAGTGTATTCATATCCCAAACCAAAAGTAGTGCCATGTTTCTTGAGTTTTATATGTTTAGAGATCCCTTGGAGGTTCTTGCCGAGTCCTTTGCCAGGTTCGTACCCACTCCAATTCAATATACTCTCAATCTTGTTATCCCACCATTTGTCTTTGTCGACAGCACTGACCCGCTCGATGTGGTGGTAGGTCTCTCCACCTAGCTTTCTTCTTCCATCGATTGCCGGAATGGTCTGGCGACTGTATATAGGATTGCTGCCGTCACCGTCAATGATCACTTCCTGGTGATTCCATTCGAACTTTACGGCCTGATGCAGCATTGATGCTACGGCCCCAGCAGCATGAATCCATGGTCGTCCTAGCAGCAAGTTGTAGGATGCTGGTACATCTATTACTTGGAAATCGACCTCAAACCAGGTTGGTCCCATCTGCACCATCAAAAGCTTTCACATTGATTGATCCCTCTTTTATCTCATGCATCCCTTTACCCAACTTCTTGAGTGTTACCAACGGACATATGTTAAGGATGGAACCCCCATCGATCGGGACCCTGATGATGAAATAGTCTTCGCATTGTACGGTGATGTGCAGTGCTTTGTTGTGACCTAGCCCTTCAAGCGCAGCTCGTCCTCATAAAAGGTCATTTTATGGCTTTCTAGCACTTGTCCTACCATATTAGCCATTTCCCTGCCGGTGATGTTACTTGGTACGTACGCTTCATTTAGCACCTTCAACAGAGCATTCTTGTGTGTTTTGGAATTCTGCAGCAACGAGAGGATGGATATTTGTGCTGGCGTCTTGTTTAACTGGTCGACGACCGAATACGCCTTGGCCTGTATTTTCCTCCAAAGGTCATCCGGACCCTTCTCAATGAGGGGAGGCCGATTGGAGGCCTTCTTGCTTGATTTAGCTAGGTGTTCAGGGGTATAGACTCTACCAGTTCTTGTCATACCCTGGGCTGCGACAGTCTCTTCAATTCTGACCTTACCCTTTCTCCTTGCCTCGACTGTATAATCCCAGGGTATGGCATTTGTGTAGAATTACGGCATGGTGGACATCGCCACCGGGATCGGCGCATCTACCTTCACTTCGAATGGAACATGTTCTTTGGGTGGCAAGACTGCCACCTCAAATGGTGCTGGTGCCTTTGTTGATGGCGCTGCTTCAAGCTCAAGAGGTATGGACATATCTACCTCGGTGTCCTCAGATGGTTGGATCTGGACTATAATCGGATTGAGAGTAACTGCTGGTTTCTTTGGGTCATCGGCTTCTACGATCAACCCGATGGATCCTTCGGGATCCCAATCATCCTCTACTTCAATCATGTGAATATCCCCACCATTATGGTCCGGTAGAGGGTTGTTGCAGACGTTCGGAGCGGCTTCCTTTGCTACAATGACATTTTTATCAATCAGAGACTGTATCTTGTCTTTTAAAGAGCGGCATTCATCGATGGTGTGTCCTTTCATGCCGGAGTGGTATGCACAAGACTTGTTAGGGTTAACTCACTGAGAAGGATTCTCAGGAGTTGTAGCAGGGACGGGGGTGACATAACCAGCGGCTTTGAGCCTCTCATATAGCTGGTCAATGGGCTCGGCGATGGCTATATATTGTTTTGGAGGTCTTCGATCAAAATAAGGTCGGAGCCTAGGGAAATTTTGGCGTGCGGGTGGTGATTAATAATGAGATGGTTGGGCATTGTGAGTTTGGTAGACATGAGCGAGTTAAGAGTATCTAGGTGAGGTAGGTTGATATGTAGGGGTGGAGATGACTGATAAGTTGGTGGGGGAGCTTAGTAAGAGGGTGCTTGGTAATTTGGGGTTGGCTGATATGTGAGGGGAGGTATTGGGCAAGTTTGGTATTTGAGGGGAGACTTGGTCCTTTGTGCAACCATCACAGCCCCTACGTCCCTCTTCTTAGACACACCACCAGACTGCAAGGCCTTATTTGTAGCTTGCAAGGCCTCGAAGTTTGTAACCATACCGCTTTTAATTCCTTCTTCAATTCGTTCCCCCAATTTGATAATGTCGGAAAACTTATGGTTCTCAATTACCATCAATCGTTCGTAGTATTGCGGGTCTTGAGCCCGCACAAAGAACTTGTTCATTTGTTCTTCTTCTAAGGCAGGTCTGACCTTAGCAGCTTTGGACCTCTAGCGAGTAGCATACTTGCAAAATGTCTCCGTGGGCTTCTTCTTTAGATTCAGGATATAGAACACGTCTGGCGCATTCTCTGTTTTAAACCTGAACCTGTCCATAAAATCAGATGCCATACCTATCCAGCTCGACCACTTCTTGGGATCTTGGTTGATGTACCAAGATAGCCCATCTCCTTTCAGACTCCTCATGAGCAGCTTCATGCGGATCCTTTCATCCTTTCCTACTCCGACCAGCTTGTCACAGTATGTTCTCAGATGGACCCTTGGATCACTTGTACCATCAAACATCTCGAACTTAGGAGGTTTGTACCCCTCCGGTAGTTCAACATCCAGTTGTATGCAGAGGTCTTCATAGATCAACCCTTCGATCCCTTTGCTTCCCTCGACGCCCTGAATTCGGCTGGTTAATTTCGTAAGTTTCTCAGCCAAGTTTCTGATGAGTAGATCCTTTTCATCAGACTCAGGTGTGAAAGATATAGGTTGGGTAGAGAGTGGCATGGTCTCCACGTAGATGGGATTGTTGAGGTGGCCTGGTGTGTAGGCATGGAAATGGTCATTTGCGGAGTTTTGAGGCTCTGGGATGAGTAGTGGAATGTTGTTTGGAGTATGGCAAGTGTTGCATTGGTTCTTTGTTGGAGCAGTGGGGTGATTCGGTTGTTTTTGAGGAGGTGTGGGGTTTTGAACATTGGGGAAGTTGGTGTCTGGGGTGCTGAGGGAGAAGGATAGGTTGGCCAGATTCCGAACCTGATCGAGCTCTTCCTGAAACTTCAACAATTTCTGCTCAAGTTGTGACACATTTTCGTTGGGAACCCGAATACCATGGCCATCAGTGGCCTCTTCTATTGTGTTCTCTTTTCTTATGTTGTTCAAATCTGCCATCTTACTTTTGTTCTTGTTCTTAACAGGACTAAGAGGAGGAGTGGGTGGAGGGCCCCTGGATCTCGTGGAATAAGATGATGTTGCCAGAGTGCACGAACTAACCTTTGGGGAGGGGAATAAAACAAAAATAAAACAAAAAGGTAACCAAGTTAGTGAGGATCATAAAAATTATTGTAATATTTAAACACGTAGTGCAGGAATGTAAAGCGTGTCCTAATTTGGGAACCTCGTTGTGCCCGAGGTGGGCCTAGCGACAAGTTGATTTGGAGAACTTGGAATGCTAAATGCCTCATTTCATTGATAAAGATAAGACGAATCCCAAATTGAATAAACAGGAAATAAAAGTTATTAATGGCCACTGGCCTTGTTACATTTTAAAGCTTATAAGATAAACTCCTATCTACTTGGTCCCAGAAGGACCTTCCCCAGATTCGGCATCCTTGGTTCCGTCGAACAGCTTCCCCAACTCGCGAAGTCCTAGCAACAGGTATGCTCTGGCTAGATATCCACCTTCAGCTCCTTTAAGCTCTTGACAATCTTTGACCCTTTTGAGAAACTTTCTTTCCAGTTCTACTATGCCTCGCTCCAAGTATCCCAGCCTTTTGTTGGCGTTGGTAGCCATGTCTTTCCATTCCTCGGTCAGCTTCTTGTTGGACTCTTGTATTTCGCGATGTTGACTTTCGCACTCACGGATCCTTTTGCGCAACTGGTTGTACTTGACTTGTGCCTCGACCTTTCGTCTGTAATCCTATGACCTCAAACAAACCCTGGCTGGCCCAAACTATCGTGATTGTCTTCCAACCAACCTGAATAGAAAGGAGTACAATCGGCGTGATATATGTCTGGCTCTATGGTGTCTCTTCCCATTACGATCTTGCTATGCCACATGTGTTGGGCTTGGAACTTGTAGGGACTATCATCGCCTTGGAAGTCGGCTCGAAAGTGACTTATCTTGTCGACCCTGGGTATTACTTGCTTCCTACCAGCTTGCCTCATAACTCGCAAAGGGACGTAAGGGTAGGTTCCCCTGAGATGAATTAGTATCAGGAAAGGTGCATCTCTGGATCGGGCGATGAACTCCTCTGTCGGAAACCATTCAAACATCCATTGAACCTGTTCTTCGGTAAGATTATCAAATAGCTCAACCCATCCTTTAGCATCCTCAGGCTGAGCGAACATGTCGGGGATGTAATTCATTCGCTTTGGATGGTGGAAACCGATGTGATCATCCCAGTCCCTACGCTGAATTTCTTGTCGATATTCGCCCTTTTGGATATGCTCTATGAGCCAAAGTTGAAGTAGCAGATTGCAGCCTTCGAAGTGTTTCGCTCCTCGTTGATATTTCTCTAAGGCTCGATATATGTCTGCAATAATCATGGGTACAATTCTGGATGCCTGCCCACCAATCCCCTCCATTAGGGTTTTGGTTACCATAGCCAGCCTAGTATGAATTCTACCTTTCTTCATCGAAAATACGATCAGACCCAAGAAGCAAAATATGAAGATGAAAACCCTGCGATGGACGTGTCCCAAGGATGTGATGGCAAACTCGCTAGAGTAGGTACGGTAAGATTTACTGTGACCGTACCTTTCATACAAGTAGTCAAAAGGGATGTATGATTCCTTCAGGCATGTTAGTTCTGGATTATTCTTCAAACCCATCATTCTAAGGAAGCCCCTAGAGTATAAATCTTTCAATCAGCTTAGCAATCTTGGGTGGATGTTGGTGACCATACCGAATCTGGGGACTTCGTGCCTCATATTTCTGCAAGGCAAATAAGGTTAGACCCTTCCCCCACCGGACTCGACTATTTAATATCAATGATTAGCATGAAGCATCTAGTTCTCCAAATAAATGCACAGAACGTGACGACGTCCGTTTTGGGTTTAGGGAAACCCAATGGACTTTTGGACAAGGCTATCTTAAAGGATCATTATGTGGAAAACATAACTGATCCGGCTAGGTTTGACCATGATGCATGCACAATTTGAACAGAGTAAGGTTTCTATGGGGTTTTAGACAGGTACCCTTGAGCGGACAACTCAAGGGGGAAGGCTCAGAACTGTCAACTGCACCGCTAATCGACTAGTTTTACCGCAAATATGCCTTTCCGAATTTAGGGGGGTAATGATATAGGAAGAGCGCAACCACTCATTATAAGCGTGGCTATAGTATTTGTTTTGGCACGAGTGGAGTATGATGTTGAGCATGATTATGCAATAATTAAAAGCAGGTTGACATGTATTTGCACATTAAGAAAGCGATAAATACAGCAGTTTCATAATTTAAAGCAATAAGGAAAGAAAACAAGGAAGATATGTCAGTTTTGCTTATAAAGAAGAAGTTAAATGCTTAAAGGAATTAAACAAATAATTGCACATAGGGAGAGGTACAAATTCACAAGAATAATCTGAAATGGTAAAAGCCTAAAAGTCCCCAGCAGAGTCGCCATGCTGTCGTGCTCCCTTTTTCTCGCGAAATCGGGTTTATGACATTTGGGACAACTCTTTCCTTTTGGGAAAGGGGTTTTGCAATTTTGAAAAGTCGCCACCTAACAATTTTTAAGGAGCGTTAGGGCACCTATAGGATTCAACTACAACTATGTTTGATAACCATAGATAGGGTAAGGGCTTGAAATTATCCAAAGGGGAAGGTGTTAGGCACCCCTCAGGATCCACTAGTGTGGTTCCCGCCCAGATAGTTTTTGTGAATTTGTGCAATTAGCAAGTAATCAAATAAGTCTCAAATAATAAGGGGATTAATAAATCTAAATACACAAGTGTTTGTTTAAAAAAACAATAAAAGCGAGGTTTTGAAAAAGAGTTATAATCTAAGCATGCTGATGAATGTAAAGAGGTCCTAGGTTTGTTTGTAATATGGATCACGTCAATGCAACACCCGGTAATCACTCCTCAAAAGAGGGGCTACACGTGGTATTAGCGCATCGGTCATCATATCCATATCTACCCTTTTCACCCCGTGAAGTCTCGACCTCTATTGCGTGCTATTACCCGTCACATTCCTATCAGTCCCGGAGGAATTTTAGGACTATTATCCTACAAGAGGGAGGATTTTAGGCTGACTTTTAGGTTTAAAGGTAAAAATACTAAGGCGACATAGAAAAACACGTAGGACTGCATTTAAAGGGGAAGCATGTAAGCAATTAGAAGGCTCATATAAACCTCCGCAAATAATGCATATAAATAGCACGACTTAAACACAGTTACGGTCTGAATTTTAAAAATCCTAAAGCAGGGAATTTGAGTCAGAACCAGGTTCATTATATAACTCAGATAAGAAGCCCGAATCAGGCCTGCCTGTTGGTTGTAGCAGTTGATAACTAAACAGAGGCGGTTCCAGTGTTTATTATTACCTGAGGCTTGCCTAGGCGTAATAATGATAGCCTATGAGCATGATATCTATATAGATTAGGAATGCAGTAGAGCAGTGATTAATTTTAAACAGACAACTTGAGATCCTATAGACATGTTTTCTAACGGTATTAAGGCAGTGTTTGAGAAACTTAATAAAGGAGCGGAAGATTAATTAACTAATCCAATTCGACATGAACTAGACAGCTTCTCCAACATTCTATAAGCATGATTTCGATTATAGCTATTTAGATCCTATAGGCATGGTATCTAAAAAAACTGACTTTGGACTTATAGGCATGATTTCTAAGGGAAACGAGTTTGGATACATGCTGTAACGAAAATTGAGCTTCAATTACTTTATATCCTATAGGCATGATATCTAATTGTAAAGCTGATTTTTAACCCTATAGGCATGTCATCTATTATTAAAGCCATTTATGTCCTATAGATATGATTTCTAATTGTGTGAAAGTGAAGCATGCAGAATTTATTTTAAACAAGAACAGATCCAATAGGCATGTTATCTATAGGACCATATTTGAAGCAAAATAGACCCTATAGGCATGTTATCTACCCTTTTAATAGCTAAAACATGCATATTTCCCAGCCCTTTTCACTAGCCAACCCCATAATGTTTACAAATTATTACAAACCGTGTGACTGAATTACAAAAGAAGAAATGAAAGAAAA
>NW_017678215.1:17938-23431 GCF_001879085.1 Nicotiana attenuata
GCAAGATCCAAGATACAATAATTTGTAGTGAATCTGGTAGTTGGAAACCTCGAAAATCTAGCAAAGTGTTTCAATACTTCCATTATACCGAGGCTTCAAAGATTATTCATGTCATCTAAAACATCTACTGATATGAGATGGCATGCAGAAGGTCGCACTAAGACGGGTAAGTGCGGCATCCTGCTGATACTATTGCTTGGAGAAAATTTGATGAATCGCATCAAGATTTTTCTCAAAATCCTCGAAATGTTAGACTTGGATTGGCTTCAGATGGATTTAATCCATTCAAGTCTATGTCTATCTCACATAGCACATGGCCAGTTGTCTTGGTTCCATATAACTTGCCACCTTGGTTGTGCATGAAGCAACCATACATGATATTATCAATTATCATTGATGGCCCTCATGCACCAGGCAATGATATTGATGTCTATCTACGATCGTTAATTGATGAGTTAAAAGAGTTGTGGGTTGGCGTTGACACTTATGATGCGTCAAAGAATCATATGTTTCAAATGCGTGCTTCATTGCTTTAGACAGTCACTGATTTTTCAGCACTAGGTAACTTATCAGGATATGGTGTGAAAACTAGATATGCTTGTCCATGTTGTCTGACGAAGACTAAATTTCTGAGATTGAAATATGGGCGAAAATATTGCTTCATGTCGCATAGGCATTGGTTACCCCATGGGCACAAGTTTCGAAAAGATAAAGCTTCGTTTGTTGGTTTTAAGGAGTTAGAGGCAGCACCTAAATGTTTGTCAGGTATTGAAGTTCTTAAGAAATTGAAAAGTATTAAAAATAAATTCGGAAAACATCTATCGGTCAAATCCAAGAAAAGAAAATGGAAGAATTCTGATCATGTTGACGATGCAAGTCAATATATGTTATGTACCTCTAAATGTTACCCCATGTGTTCGATATATGTTGTGTACCTCTAAAATCTGATATTTTTCTTATATAAGCAATGTAATTTTTCGACGATGGATGGTCAATTGACCACCTTATCAAAGTGTAGCTTTGTCCCTGGATACATGGGTCGTTTGGTTATCAGAGGCGGGATAGATAGTCCATTGAATATCCCAAAATTATAGTGCCATGGGATATTTCATAACTGAACCAAACGACCCCTTAAGGTATAATCTGCTGTGTTAATTCGTTGGTTTTCCTTAATTGTTTTTGAACTTCTTATTCAATATACCGTACTTATTGGTACAACCGTACAAGTCAACTTAATTATTCGCTAACGGGATGCAAGTCGTGATAACCACTAGATCTTAGTTTCTAATCATGTAGCAATTACATAAATGTTAAGAACTATGCAAGACAAGTCTTGGAGAAAATGCCTACCACTAATTATAGAAAATATCGACTCCATATTTTGACTTAGCTATAATTATAGAAAAAGCCTCTTCTTGCTGTTGCTTTGGCAATTTGCTTTGTAGCCAGCACTGTTGTTGCTGATTACTCTTATGGGTATACTTCTCCCTCAACTTCTTACATTTCTAAGAAGTATTACAAATCACCATCTCCAGCCAAGTACCCAGTACCTACTCCTTACTATAAGTCACATGCTCCTCTACTACAAGTCACCAGCTCCCGTAAAATACTACAAGTCGCCATCTCCCGCAAAATACTACAAGGCGCCAGCTCCAGCAAAATACTACAAGTCGCCAGCTCCCGTAAAATATTACAAATCACCAGCTCCCGCAAAATACTACAAGGTACCAGCTCCCGCAAAATACTATAAGGAGCCAGCTCCCACAAAATACTACAAATCGCCAGCTCCCGTAAAATACTACAAATCGCCAGCTCCCGCAAAATACTACAAGGCGCCAGCTCCCGCAAAATACTACAAGTCGCCAGCTCCCGTAAAATACTACAAATCCCCAGCTCCCGCAAAATAATACAAATCGCCAGCTCCTTCAAAGAACTACTGCAAGTCACCATCACCAGCAAAGTACTACAAAGCGCCATCGCCTGCAAAGTACTACAAGTCACCAACCCCAACAACTTATTACAACTCGCCTGCACCCTCTAAATACTATAAGTCGCCGCTACCACCAAAATATTACAAGTCTCCAGTTTACTACAAGTCTCCACCACCACCAACTTATTATGAGAAATCACCTTCGTATTACAAGTCACCTCCACCTCCTCCAAAATACTATGACCAGTCACCTCCACTCCCACCAAAATACTATGAGCAAACACCATCTTCTTACAAATCTCCACCTCCACCATACTCTAAAGAATCTACACCTTCCTATAAATCACCTCCACCTCCGCCAAAATACAACGAGCAATCGCCTATATCTTACAACTTGCCATCTCTACCAAAGACCTATGAAAAATCACCATCTTATTACTCACCTCCACCACCAGCGAACTATTACAAGCAAACTCCTACCTATGCCTCACCTCCACAACCTGAGAAGTACGAGCAATCCGATACCGATGCTTCGCCTCCGCCACCTGAGAAGTACGAGCAATCTACTACCTATGCTTCACCTCCACCCCCGTCAGCATCTCCTCCGCCAACCTACTACTAATTTTAACTATTCAATCATTTTCGCATTTCCATGGCTTATTATTCCTTTTTGTCCTCTTATTATTAGCAGTTCCATTTCCTCAGCCGAAATTTGATGTATGCTTCCCGAAATGATCGGGTTTGCTTAGTGTGTGTTCCATTTTCTTTTGTTTTAGTAATTTGTATTATTTATTGTTTGATTTAAGTAAGATCCTTGAGATCTCCATCAATTCTTCTCATTATATCGAGATTCTTTGCATTCTACGTTTCTTAATTCTGCCATCTTCTCTGTCTAATACTGCATGCTTTAATTGACTCTGGGTGGGAATGGGAAATAGGGTGGGAAGGTTGAAGAAGAGTTTTGGAAAATGTATTCCCTGTAAAATATTTCCCTCCAATTGGCGTAAAATGAGTTCACGAGTAAAATATTTTTCTAAACATTTAAGCCAACCAAACATGGAAAAATTGGAAAATATTTTCCTTCGTACCAAACACACCCCTAATGTTCTAAAGACTACGCTTGTGACGTTCTCACTTCTGACTTATGATCAATATAGATGACTTTTGAAGAACTAAGGGTTAGTTAAGAACTTTTTTGATTTACACATCTAATTACACTCGATTGAACAAAATCAATTGGAAGAGCCTCATGCGTTGGGCATTGGATGCATTTTAGGGGTACATGCGGGCGCTTTAAGCTCAAATTTTTTGAGACAAGACTCTCCCACATCTGGCTCAAACCATTTTACGAGTGCCTAGTCCAATCCCAGGTTGTACGTGATTCTCATACCGATACATTTAGGGGTCATTTGGTCATCAGGATTGTATAGGTCGAAATCTCTCCCGGAATATTTAGGGCAAGGTAGCATTGAGGAAAGAGTCGGTCAAGGTCGACCAGGAAGCAGCGAGACTCGTGGTCGAGATGTCAACAGTGGTCGAGGTCGAGCACCACAGATAGAGCTGTAACGGCTAGTTTTTAAAGTAGGATATTAAAGAGAATATTCTAATGGATATTCTCTGCACTTGTACTATTAGAGATTGTTAGGGATATGTCCCATATAAATCGGAAAAAAGACATTGAATGAGTGCATGTGACATTCATTCGATAAGAATGGACTTTTGATAAAAGATTCTCTCCCTCTCTTATAAAGATACAAACACTACCTTTTCATCAAGATTCTTGTTCATATTATTCCACACTTTTCCATCAGATCCAAGAATAATTCGGACATTCTAGGATTTGTCTGTCACTCATCATTGTCAGGAGGAACAATCATCTAGTTCATCCTTTATTGGGTGAACCACTTCTCCTATTTACTTAAATGCCATTAATTGTTATTTAATGCTAGTTCTTTACTTTTTGGAATGGCTAATGCATGTTGTTGTCGATCCACCCCCAGATCGGTCTAAAGTTATTTACGTTTTCGGAACTCACATCTAGAATATTATTATTAACTAAGTTTAACCCATTATTAGGTAAACTCAACTGTTTTAGCCGAAAATTATATTTTTTGGTCAAACAATTTGGTGCAGTCTGTGGGGATTTCCTAGTTAAATTTTTAGTTTCCTCTAGATCTACGACTAACACGTATCGCTAACGTAAAAAAAAATAAGAACAAGATCTCCTTTCTTTGTATACACAAATCCAATATGGTAGGTACTAGAGAAGAAAGGACGAGAATAATAAGTGACCTCCCAACCAACCTCATGAACGCCATCAATGAAAGTTGTGAAACAGCAAACGAAGGCACAACGCCTAATGCCTCCCCTAGGCGAGATGGGTCACAGCCCATTCATTGTAGATCACAAAATCCCTCGGTAAGGGAGCCTCCACATCTATGGGGGAAGAGACGCCCACATCTGTAAAAAAGCTCCTCGAAGCATGGGTAACCGACGTGCTAACTGGCGTCTTCAACAAGCCCGCCCTGGACGTAGCTGTGGAAAATGCAAGGATTTGTACTGTAAAATAGGTGGACGAACAGTGCGACCAATTCTCTCCGCCTCCAATGACAGGTATTACTCACAACGTCATTGATAATACAGGTGATAACACTCTTGCAACCATTTTGAAAAGGATGGAGGAAATGGAGCACGAGAACAAGGTGCTACGAGATCAAATGAAAGAACACCAGGAGAGGGTCGATACAATACCGGGCGCCCCCAAATTGTTGCCGAAGAGAGACGCCAGCCGATTCATCGAGCAGCCATTCAGTGATGATGCAGCCCCCCATGCCATACCGAGAACCTTTAAAATGTTGCCCTACCTAAGAATATATGATGGCACGACTGACCTTGAGGACTATATGAACCACTACGTCACCGTCGTGAAAGGAAATGATCTCGCCAAAGAACAAATATCCTCCATTTTGTTGAAAAAATTCGGTGAAACCCTCACAGGAGGAGCGTTGATATGGTATTCAAAACTACCTGCATACTCCATTGAAACTTTTGAAGGAATGGCCGACAAGTTTGTAACGGCCCATGCTGAGGCCAACAAAGCTGAGGCAAGAGTGAAAACATATTCGCTATTAAAAATCTCTAGGAGAGACACTAAGGGACTTCCTCGTCCATTTCAACCGAGTAAGAATGACCCTGCTGAACGTGTCAGAAGGGATAGCAGTTGCAACCTTCCAGAACGGGCTGAGTAGGGACGGTTCAAGGGCGACTAGAAAGCTATTGAGTCGACTGATAAAGTATCCTCCAGCCACTTGGGGTAAAATACACAATGCATATTGTGACGAGGTTCGAGCAGATGAGGACGACCTCAATGGACCAACTTATCAACTAACCTCGGTACAAGCCGAATCTAGAAAAAACAAGAAATGATGCCAGAAGGGACCTAGCAGCTCCGCGACCCCCTGAATATCCCGATTTAAGGCTAAAGAATTTCCTGCCGCTACCATATAGTATTCATCTCTACCTGGTGATAAATAAAGCATCCGTACCCCGGTTGACCTCTCAGA
>NW_017678216.1:0-2622 GCF_001879085.1 Nicotiana attenuata
ATTCTCATAAGGAGATACACATCGAGCTAAATTGCTCATTACAAAAAAATATCGAATATCGGTCACAAGTACGCTAAGTGCATAATACCATCCCTGAGGGGACATATAGCGCCATAAGCTAACAAACTCAAGCACAACTGAGGTGCGATATACGCCTTGAAGCTAAAGAGCCATCCTGCCCACATAACACCATCGCTACGGAACCTCAACACATAAGAAATTTACCAAGCCGTTTCGCAACTCACATGGCACAATATAGCATTACATGAAATAGCCGACGATGAAATAACATCCAACGTCCGAATACTCCTCCATAAGGAGAGCTATGCTGAAATGAACACATTCGGCCTGATATAGAGCCCATATTCATATTTAAATCCATCCACAGACCTCAAGCCGATTCTGATCATACCGAACTTGGTCCATAATCTTTCCTGGGTCCATAATAACCCCCTTTTCCCATAACACACAAGAACAACCACCATAACCGGAGTAGTCCTCCACAGTCCACAACCCAATAAATCGAATGCCCTCCAGGCATCAATTCTCAAATTAACGATATCACCACAATCTTCATACTTGGTTTAATTCTTCAATCAATCAAGTGACTACATGCCACACTTATACAACATTCCCGTGGGGCACGCTCCCACGACCTTTCGTGACGGATAACGGGTCTGTACATCCATACCACCGGCTGCACTAACGCTGAAAAGCGATCAAGAACCCTTAACCGGGATGCAAATCCTTTTTCACAAAACACCATTCTTAGGTGACATTGAAGACAATGCCAGCTCACTCTAAACATTCAAATCCCTTTCCTGCTCATCCGAGCTCGTGACATCCTTGTCAACACCGAACCGCAACCTTGATCCTCACTTTCAAATTCCATACCCCTCACTGCATCCAACATGCCAATGTACGATAGCACAAGATCTTCGTTATAACTCCTGAACTACTAATATGGTAATCACTTCCTCACCTGGAAACTTTTTACTTAACTCATTCCAAGAGGACCATAGCAACACGCGAGTAACTTCTCATAACCGCGGAAAATACCAACCTCAAGTAGTGGTCTAAACCACCATAACTCTTCCGGGATCCATCTGCACCTAATAGGCCATAATACTCGAAAGCCTCCAAATAAAATCAATTACGGCGATCGTCAAACCTTGCACGCACTACTGTAATCATGCGTATAACTTAACATGCTGAAGGAACTAATCATTGCCACCATTATACCAATTCAACCATTGCTGACTAATTTTACTTCTTCCAATTTACTCTAGGCTTGACTTAGGAATAATAGTAGCCCCATTCAAAACATCACGAACCCAAATCCGCACTCATCCTGAGTGACCTTATTTCACAAGACCACGCTGTCTCAATTTTCACGAACCTCCTCGTTATGCGCATATTCGCATCCTCAACTAGAACACACGTTCTGATAATTCCTCTATGAATCAAAGTCATTTTCTCCCATTCCTCTCAATTTATACCGCAGGCCGAAGGTAACACAGAACACTCCAAGCTCCTTATCATAATCTGCTGCAAAAGCTCGATACTCAACCATACTATGGACTCGAAACCCTTAGGTGCCACACCTTAACCTTTGAACCCATAAGGACCGTTATTGAGAGTCACCCACTCTGCCTTGGTCCCGAATATAATCAACTGCAAGACCCCGCCAGCACATGACCACCCTCTCAAAGAAGCACCCGGCCGAATCACCTTCCTTGCAACTCACTTCTATGCGAAGCATAATTCCTGAGTCTTCCCAAAGCCTGAACATGAATCGATGATGCCAATTATAGAACTCATTCTTCAATTCCTTTGCTCAAATTACCACTGATGTTCTCTTTCATTAGTCGCAGTAAACCATCAATATGCCGATAACTAGAAATCTTACAAATAGGAGACCAGGCAATCCAACCGTAGGCGGTGGGACTCTCCCACTTAGCTTGAAGCCATTATTACACAACTTTGGAACCCACCAAGATTCTTTATCTCTTATTGACATGACCTTGCAATTAAACCGCCAGATTCCTCGAAATCCTTCCTTTAGCATTTCATGAACACTCTGAATCTCTAGCAACATTCACATATTAGACCTCTTACCGGATAGCCAGTAAAATCCTTCGCCGAAGCTTTGCCAACCACGTGACCGCTGATCCGCTCATAGGAGACATCCCCAAATGTGGGGATTACGCGCCGACATCTTCCAACGTCGCTGCACGGGGTACAATCACTACGTCATTCATAACCCATCATGAGCCCGTGCTCATCCACCAATTGTACTAGTCTGTTCACTTCTTAGGGACATCAACTAAATGTGCAACGGTACCTCCAAATCCAAGGTCATGTTGTATCCTTCTTCATATCGAGCAACTCCTTTTTGTTGTATCAAATCTTCCGCCGTATAATAGCCGATACTTCAAATTAAGCTCGTAGACCTAATCACCGTCCACTAAAATTCCCAAGTCACTCCAAACTTTCCTCAAGGGTGTAGTCGTCCTGCCACTGAATCCACGTGCTGCTCTGCCACTCTCCCACTTTGGCCAAACCCTCTTCCTTAAGCAACTATTCGACTTCCGCTTCTTACACTTGGCCTTCTAGAAATTT
>NW_017678216.1:2647-23430 GCF_001879085.1 Nicotiana attenuata
AAAAGAAGAGAGATAACGCATAGCTTTAGTTGAACTTTGTTCCTTTTGGTTGGACCTGTTCCTTTCTCCTGTTTTCTCGTTCACTCTTTCTTTTCTTCTACTCAATCTCCGCATTGAGGGCAATTCTTGATCATGTGGTCTGTCTTACCACACTTATTAGCAACGCTCATTAAGTCTGCTTCTCAGGAGCCGAGACTTTGGAGGTTGTTCCCTTGAAGGAACCCTTTCATCTCATAAGATACTTTTGAAATCCCTGGTTATCATAGCTCGTAATCATCTTCGAGATCTGATTTCCTTCTGAATTCTGCAGAGCCAGACTTGTTTCTTTCTTTGGAGCATCCATCTTCATAGTTGCCTTCTCAATTCATAGGCCAGTCGATTTCCAATCTAGGATTTCATCCAATTTTAGGGTAGCAATATTCTGGATTCCTGAATGGCTGTGATTTTGCTTTCAGGAAATTGGCAGAACTCTAGTTAAGATCTTCTCAACCTTTCTTTCTTCCAGGATAAACCTTCCAAAGAGACTAAGTTCATTTGTCAGTGTAGTGAACCTGGTATACTCTCTTGGATGGTCTCTCCATCCTTCATAGTAAAATTCTCATATTGAGAATATAGCTCAGTGTTCTCTTGACCTCTTCACTTGAGGTGTTCCTTCATGAGCCACTTGTAAGGTGTCCAAATTCCTTGGCAGTGGTACAGTTTTGGATCCTGCTGTACTCATCTGGACCAAGTCCACATACTAGCCCTTCTTTTGGCCTTAGCAATTCTTTTCCCACTTCTTTAAGTCTTCAGCAGTGCAATCAGCTTCGTCTTTGGAACATCCAATCCTTCAGCCGTTTTCTTTGTTGTGGCTAGAGGCCATCAGTGATGATGTCCCAGAACTCATAGTCTTCTCCCATGATGTGGTCTCTCATTCTATTCTTCCACCAGGAGTAGTAGAGATTGAAAAGTGAGGCTAGCAGTGGATTGCCCTTCCCAGTTTCCAGGTGGTGCAGCTCATGTTGATTTTCCTAAGGTGTTAACCTCTTCAAGGATAACTGCTCTGATACCAATTGATGTTCTAAACGTCAATACCACACAAGAGGGGGGGTGATTTGTGTGGTACCCCAATTTTCGCTCTAGAAGAACCTGTTCTTTAGGTGTTCTAACTATTACAGTTGCGGAATAATAAATACATAAACTAAAGAACAGGGAGATTTTTACGTGGAAAACACCTGGCTCAAAAGGTGAAAAAACCACTGCTAGCTACTCAGTAGGATTTTCCCAACTTCCACTAAAATCACTGAGCCAAAACAGGCATTTTACAAAACTCTTTGTTAAACTTAAGGATAACTCTAATCCCAGTGTGCCACACAGCCTCAACTGTTGTGACTTTCAAGTTAACTCTAACTTGAGTATCAAAGTTACTAATGCAATTGCTTCTAAATAAGCTGAAAGGTACAAACAGAAATTCCTACTACAATTGAACTAGAATAAGAATAAACACAATGGAACTGGTTCTTCTCTTCTCGTTCAAGTAGCCAGGAGTGCAACACTTATATCTACATATATTGCTTTCAAAACAGACTTGCTCTTTTGCTCTCATTATTTTTACTTCTGCCGTATGTGCAATACCTGTAAAAGAGAACAAACTTAGTTATTTATTGAGTTAGTAATTAGAGTTTGATTGAGACTCTATTGCTTAATCCTAGACGATTTTGAGTCCTTGACCAATACAAACTCCAACCCTTATCCTAGATTAGGATTGTGTTCTCTCCTCTAAGGAGACTGTTCTCCTTATCCCAACTGTAAATCTTTTCGATTTAGTTCAGAAGATATTGTTGCTTGATCTCTATGATATATCTTCCTCACGTGCATCTCATATGCAATGGTTGATAAACATTGTGTTTTCACCAGATGGAGCCAAGTCCATTACTGAGTTCATTTGTCAATCTTCAAAACTTCAACTGAACTTGGGCCAACACCCCATTCATGTGGTTTCAAACCTGTATGTTCCCAATGCCTCCTTTCCTGTTTGTGTTTGCCCTATGTTTTTTTTTTGAGTTGTGTTGTCCTGTCTCTTTTCTTTTCACTAAGGCAACTATTTCTACTGCTTTCAAACTTGTTTCAAACTAACCAATTTTCAAAATTGTTTCCAACTCAATCTTTTAAATCTATGTCAAGCACTCTCACAACATACTCTTTGGCCACTAGTTCTGCCCCTTTTGTGTGAGCTTGCTTAGGACCTTGAGTTCCCCTCTGAACTTGGACACATAAAAGCTGGCCCTTTCACACTGCACTTACTCTATTTTTGGTTATGCAATCTGGGTGTGAGCACTGCCCGGGATCCCTTGAGGTCCTTAGGGAACTCTTACAACACCCAGATATGAGAAAGACTATGGAACAATCTTGGCCTTGAGGGTTTATTGCATAACTCAGGAGGAAATCCTAATCAGGTGTGCTGAAAGTCTGGGCCTGTTTCAGGCTCTCTATAGTGTATTTTTTACTTTTCTTATATAATTCATTCACATGGTCTGTAATAATTTGGTAAATGAATATTGGGGTAATTAGTAAAAAGGGCGGCCATTTACATGTTTTGGGGTAAGGCGGGTAAGAGACCATGCCTAATAGGACTTTACATTTCACTATGTTTGGCCTACACATGTTAGAAGTCATGCCTATAGGAATTTACATTTTTTACTTATACTTGCCTTACCATGTTAGAAATATGTTTAATAGGTCTCAAAGTCAGTTTCACAAAATAGATGCCCTGCCTATAGGATATAATTTAACGCCAGCTTCTGTTATACAAGTGTTACATTATTTTTTCATTGGTCATCATGCCCTGCCAAGTTTCTGAAATCAGTGTTAAACAACTAGATGTCATACCTATAGGGGATAACTCTAGAATTCTGCCTATAGAATCTCAATTATTTAGTTAATATAATCAATCCAGTCCACATTTTAGTTCGTTCGAAAATGGTTTAATTAACGATTTATTTTCTCTAAAACAAGTTTTTCAAAACTGGCGTTGATTTGTCATTAGATATCATGCCTATAAGGACTCAAGAGTCCTCTTTAAGAAACCTGTCTTGTTTCACTATATAAAAATGTATTCATCTGTGTTCCGTGCCTAGGCAAGCTTAGGCCAATCAACTTTAAATAAAACAGAATCGTCTTTGTGATTAGTGTTTAACTGTCAACTTGTTTAAAACCAGAGGCAAGCCTGATTCGGCTTCTTTTCTGATCATGTAAAATCTGGTTCTATTGTTATCACTTAAATACTTGTTAGGATCTGAAATGTGGACCTTACTGTGTATGAGTCGTGCTGTCTGTGTGCATTACTTATGGAGGTATATCTGAGCCTTCTATATGTTTTCTGTGTTTTCCCCCTAAATGCAGTCCTATGTGTTCTTGTTTGTCGCCTAGTATTTTGCCTTTAAACCTGAGGGTCTGCCCAGAACCCCTTTTTATAGGATAGGAGTCCTAAATTCCTCCGGAACTGATAGAAAGGGACGGGTAACAGCATGCAATAGGGGTTGAGACCAACCTTCGCTTTAATTACCTTCACGGGGGCGGGAAAGGGTAGATATGGATATGATGACGCGGTGCGCTAATGCCACGCGTAGCCCCTTTCTAAGGAGTGATTACCGGGCATTGTATCTGATGTGATCCTATAGCTAACCAACCTAGGACACCTCTTTATATTCACAAACACGCTTAGATTGTACTTCTTTTGAAAATCTTGTTTTTATTTTTCCAAACATCTGTGTATTTAAACTTAAATCCCCTACTATTTGAGCATACTTGTTTATTTGCTATTGTATAAATTCACAAAAACTGTCTGGCCGGGAACCACACTAGTGGATCTTGAGGGGTGCCTAACACCTTCCCTTAGGATAATTTCAAGCCCTTACCCTATCTCTGGTTACCAAACGTAGTTATAAGATGAACCTTATAGTGCCCTAAACGCACCTTAACTCGTTAGGTGGCGACTCTTCAAAATGCAAACCCCTTTCCCAAAAGGAACGAATTATCTCAACCAAAACGTCAACGAACCCGATTTTTGCGAGAAGAAAGGAGGGCGCGACAGCCAGTATAGTTCTTTCAGCATTATTGTATTTATTTTCTGTCCAATTTGTATTCCGGACAGTTATTGTACTTATTTGATTCCTTAATAATTGCTCATGCACTTGTGACACCGGGTTCTGGATGATTATGGGGTATTCTGTATTAACTTCTAACCATTCTTTTTATTTATTTTTTTTAAGATTATCTTTTACTAGCCAAAATTGAAAGGAAATCATAGTTTTCACAATTATTTAAATGAGAATTTAATTAAGTATTTATTGGTTGGCTTGCCTGACAGCGGTGTCCGGCGCCATCACGACCTTAGTGGATTTTGGGTTCATGACAGCATGGTATCAGAGCAACTAGGTTCCCTTAGGTCTCACGAGTCATGAGCAAGTCTCGTAGAGTCTCGCGGATCGGTACGGAGATGTTTGTACTTATCTTTCGGGAGGCTACAGGGCTGTTAGGAGCACTTCCCTTCTTGATTTCCTCATCGTGCGATTTTGAATTCCTTTGAGTCTTATGCCTTTGCTTCCCTTCCCAATCGATCTTATGCGACGCGAAAGCGCTTATTATAAATCAGGAATTGATTTAAAGGTACTACAGAGGTGGTGCGAGATGCTTCTCCTACGTAGTTGATTTGACTATTATCGTCGCCTTGTGGAAGGATATTATGTCGTTCAGCTCAGTAGTCGTACTTCGGAGAGCTCTGAGGATAGGAACAAGTTGCCATGGTACTTATGACGGTTGCGCGCACTATTGATGTGATGGTAAGATCCTTGCCTACGTGTCGGGGTAGTGAATGACTCGAGGGAGGTTTACTCGATGCTTGAGTTTTAGAGATTGGTATTTTATTCCCGGCGGGTGAAAGGTAATCGGGCTAAGAATGTTCAGATATGGGTTGATGGAGTAACGATGGCTTGGTATTTGCGAGCGTGGTGGAATTTTCATCTGTGATGAGGTGTCGTTGTCCTTGTTTGAATGTACTAAGTTTGCCGGTGTTAAGGCCTTCTACAATTCACGCTTTTTGGGCAGGATATTGTAAGAATAGCAATGGAGAAGCGGCTGTCAGAGATCACGGGGTGCGGTGGTTCAGGATTGAAAGATGTGTTTATAATATCGATGGCTCGAGAGAGATGATTCCGGAGAGGTTTAAAGTTAGTATCGGTCTATTGGCTCAAGAGCTACGAGTTAGATTTTGATCTAAGGCATCAGCTGAACGGACGAAGGATGATGAAGGACATAGGGAGGGTGTCGTGCGGTGGTAAAATTTCTGTGATGATGTCCGTTTGGGTTTAGGGAAACCCGAGTGGACTTTTGGACAAGGCTATCTTAAAGGATCATTATGCGGACAACATAACTGACCCGGCTAGGTTTTACCATGATGCATGCACAATTTAAACAGAGTAAGGTTTCTATGGGGTTTTAGACTGTTACCCTCAAGCGGACAACTCGAGGGGGAAGGAACGGAACCGTCGACTGCACCGCTGATTGACTAGTTTTACCGCAAATAAGCCTTTCCGAATTTAGGGGGTAATGATATAGGAAGGGCGCAACCACTTATAAGGCGTTGCTATTGTATTTTGTTTGGCACGAGTGGAGTATGATGTTGAGGATGATTATGCAATAATTAAAAGCATGTTGACATGTATTTGCACGTTAAGAAAACGATAAATACAGCAGTTTTATAATTTAAAGCAGCAGTAGAGGAAGGAAACAACAAAGATATGTCAGTTTTGCTTTTGAAGAAGAAATTAAATGCTTAAAGGAATTAAACAAATAATTGCCATAAGGAGGGTACAAATTCACAAAAACGGTATGAAATGGTAAAAGCCTAAATCTCCCCAGCAGAGTCGCCAGATGTCGCGCCCCCGTTTTTTTCCT
Source organism: Nicotiana attenuata (assembly GCF_001879085.1). NCBI lineage: Eukaryota > Viridiplantae > Streptophyta > Magnoliopsida > Solanales > Solanaceae > Nicotiana > Nicotiana attenuata. The sequence continues at coordinate 8,582 of NW_017678216.1, forward strand.
CGCGGAATCGGGTTCATGACATTTTGGTATGGGACAACTCATTCCTTTTGGGAAAGGGTTTGCATTTTTGAAGAGTCGCCACCTAACGATTTAAGGTGCGTTAGGGCACCTATAAGGTTCATCTATAACTACATTTGGTAACCAGAGATAGGGTAAGGGCTTGAAATTATCCTAAGGGGAAGGTGTTAGGCACCCCTCAGGATCCACTAGTGTGGTTCCCGGCCAGATAGTTTTTGTGAATTTATACAATTAACAAATAAACAAGTATGGCTCAAATAGTAGGGGATTTAAGTTTAAATACACAGATGTTTGAAAATAACAGCTAATGAAAAACAAGATTTTGAAAAGAAGTACAATCTAAGCGTGTTTGTGAATATAAAAGGGGTGTCCTAGGTTGGTTAGCCTATAGGATCACATCAGTACAATGCCCGGTAATCACTCCTTAGAAAGGGGCTACGCGTGGCATTAGCGCACCGGTCATCATATCCATATCTACCCTTTCCCGCCCCGTGAAGGTAATTAAAGCGAAGGTTGGTCTCGACCCCTATTGCATGCTGTTACCCGTCCCTTCCTATCAGTCCCGGAGGAATTTAGGACTCCTATCCTATAAAAGGGGTGGGGGTTCTGGGCAGACCCTCAGGTTTAAAGGCAAAATACTAGGCGACAAACAAGAACACATAGGACTGCATTTAGGGGGGAAAACACAGAAAATAGATAGAAGGCTCAGATATACCTCCACAAGTAATGCACACAGACAGCACGACTCATACACAGGTAAGGTCCACATTCAGATCCTAACAAGGTATTTAAGTGATAACAATAGAACCAGATTTATTACATGACTCAGAAAAGAAGTCCGAATCAGGCTTGCCTACTGGTTTTAACACGTTGACAGTTAAACACTAATCACAAAGACGATTCTGGTTTTATTTAAAGTTGATTGCCTAAGGCTTGCCTAGGCACGGAACACAGATGAATACATTTTTATATAGTGAAACAAGACAGGTTTCTTAAAGCGGACTCTTGAGTCCTTATAGGCATGATATCTAATGACAAATCAACGCAGTTTTTGAAAGAACTTGTTTTAGAGAAAATAAATCGTTAATTAAACCATTTTCGAAACGAACTAAAATGTGGACTGGATTGATTTATTTAACTAAAATAATTGAGATCTATAGGCAGAATTCTAGAGTTATCCCCTATAGGTATGACATCTAGTTGTTTAACACTGATTTCAGAAACTTGGCAGGCATGATGACCAATGAAAGAAAACATGTAACACTTGTTATAACAGAAGCTGGGTTAAATTATATCCTATAGGCATGGCATCTATTTGTGAAACTGACTTTGAGACCTATTAAACATGATTTCTAACATGGTAAGGCAAGTATAGTAAAAAATGTAAAGTCCTATAGGCATGACTTCTAACATGGTAAGGCCAAACATAGTGAAATGTAAAGTCCTATAGGCATGGTCTCTACCCGCCTTACCCCACAAACATGTAAATGCCCGCCCTTTTTACTAATTACCCCAATATTCATTTACAAAATTATTACAGACCATGTGAATGAATTATATAAGAAAAGTAAAAATTACACTATAGAGAGCCTGAAACAGGCCCAGACTTTCAGCACCTGATTAGGACTTCCTCCCTGAGTTATGCAATAAACCACCTCAAGTGCCAAGATTGTTCCATAGTCTTTCTCATATCTGGGTGTGTCAGAGTTCCCTAAGGACCTCAAGGGATCCCGGGCAGTGCTCACACCCAGATTGCACAACCAAAATAGAGTAAGTGCAGTGTGGAAAGGCCAGCTTTTATGTGTCCAAGTTCAGAGGGAACTCAAGGGTCCTAAGGCAAAGCTCACACAAAAGGGGCAGAACCTAGTGGCCAAGAGTATGTGTGAGAGTGCTTGACATAGATTTAAAAGAGTTGAGTTGGAAACAATTTTGAAAATGCTTAGTTTGAAACAAGTTTGGAAGGCAGTAGAAGAGTTTGCCTTAGTGAAAAGAAAAGAGACAGGACAATCAACAACTCAAAAAAAAAATCATAGGGCAAACAGAAACAGGGAAAGGAGGCACTGGGAACATACAGGTTTGAAACCACATAAATGGGGTGTTGGCCCAAGTTCAGTTGAAGTTTTGAAGATTGACAAATGAACTCAGTAATGGACTTGGTCCATCTGGTGAAACACAGTGTTTATCAACCATTGCATATGAGATGCACGTGAGGAAGATATATCATAGAGATCAAGCAACAATATCTTTTGAACTAAATCGAAAAGATTGCAGTTGGGATAAGGAGAACAGTCTCCTTATGAGGAGAGAACACAATTCTAATCTAGGATAAGGGTTGGAGTTTGTATTGGTCAAGGACTCAAAATCGTCTAAGGATAAGCAATAGAGTCTCAATCAAACTCTAATTACTAACTCAATAAATAACTAAGTTTGTTCTCTTTTACAGGTATTGCACATACGCAGAAGTAAAACATAATTGAGAGCAAAAGAGCAAGTCTGTTTTGAAAGCAATATATGTGAGATATAAGTGTGCACTCCTGAAGCTACTTGAACGAGAGAGAAGAACCAGTTCCATTGTGTTTATTCTTATTCTAGTTCAATTGTAGTAGGAATTTCTGTTTGTACCTTTCAGCTTATTTAGAAGCAATTGCATTAGGTACTTTGAGTACTCAAGTTAGAGTTAACTTGAAAGTGTCACAACAGTTGAGGCTGTGTGCCACACTGGGATTAGAGTTAATCCTTAGGTTTACAAAGAGTTTTTGTAAATGCTGTTTTGGCTCAGTGATTTTAGTGGAAGTTTGGGAAAATCCTACTGAGTAGTAGGTCGTGGTTTTTTCACCTTTTGAGCCAGGTGTTTTCCACGTAAAAATCTCCGTGTTCTTTAGTTTATGTATTTATTATTCCGCAAACTGTAATAGTTAGAACACCTAGAAGAACCAGGTTCTTCTAGAGCGAAAATTGGGTACCACACAAATCACCCCCCCTCTTGTGTGGTATTGACGTTTAGAACATCAATTGGTATCAGAGCAGGTTATCCTTGAAGAGGTTAACACCTTAGGAAAGATCAACATGAGTGCACCACCTGGAAACTGGGAAGGGCAATCCACTGCTAGACCTCCACTTTTCAATGGTCTCTACTACTCCTGGTGGAAGAATAGAATGAGAGACCACATCATGGGAGAAGACTATGAGTTCTGGGACATCATCACTGATGGTCCTCTAGCCACAACAAAGAAAACTGCTGAAGGATTGGATGTTCCAAAGACAAGAGCTGATTGCACTGCTGAAGACTTAAAGAAGTGGGAAAAGAATGCTAAGGCCAAGAAGTGGCTAGTATGTGGACTTGGTCCAGATGAGTACAGCAGGATCCAAAGCTATACCACTGCCAAGGAAATTTGGGACACCTTACAAGTGGCTCATGAAGGAACACCTCAAGTGAAGAGGTCAAGAGGAACACTGCTATATTCTCAATATGAGAATTTTACTATGAAGGATGGAGAGACCATCCAAGAGATGTATACCAGGTTCACTACACTGACAAATGAACTTGAGTCTCTTGGAAGGTTTATCCTGGAAGAAGACAAGGTTGAGAAGATCTTAACTAGAGTTCTGCCAATTTCCTGGGAAAGCAAAATCACAGCCATTCATGAATCCAAGAATATTGCTACCCTAAAATTGGATGAACTGATTGGAAATCTGACTGCCTATGAATTGAGAAGGCAGACTATGAAGATGGATGCTCCAAAGAAAGAAAGAAGTCTGGCTCTCAGAATCTCAGAAGGATCAGATCTCGAAGATGATGAGATGGCTATGATAACCAGGGATTTCAAAAAGTATCTTATGAGATAAAAGGGTCCTTCAAGAGGAACAACCTCCAACAAATCTCGGGCTCCTGAGAAGCAGACTAATGATGGTTGCTATAAGTGTGGTAAGACAGACCACATGATCAAGAATTGCCCTCAATGGGAGATTGAGTAGAAGAAAGAAAGAGCTGAACGGAGAAACAGGAAGAAGGAACAGGTCCAACCAAAAAGGAACAAAGGTTCAACTAAAGCTATGGTTGCTGCATGGGGAGAAACCTCAGAGGAGGGCTCAGAAGATGAAGCTGAAGATGAGAAAGCTCTCATGGCCATCGGAGAATCAGAGGATGAACAGGAGGTAAGATCCTACATCTTAAAGAAAAGATTAAATTTTTGTCTAAAGAAAGGTTGGCTGAGCTATTATTGGACTTCATTGATGAGTCTGAAATAATAAACAGTGAGAAGGATGTTCTGTCTAGGGAATGTGTTATCCTAGAAGCAAAATGCAAAAGGATAGAGTCTAGGGCTGATGAGAGTGACAACACAAATGTTGAGTTGAAGAACCAGGTTCATGAACTTGAAAATAATGTCCTAGAACTCAGATCTGAAAATATTAAACTGAAATTAGGGACAGGAAAGAAAATGGTTGATCAATCATTTCTCACACTAGAAGAAAATCTAGGAAAAATGAAAGATGAACTATATAAGAAAGATGAATTGATTAAGGCCCTAAAGGAAGATTTAGGAAAGGTAAAGCATGAACTAGACAGAACATGCAAATGGAACAAGGCTTCTGATGCACTCTCCTGGCTGCAAGAACATCAGAGCAGCAACAAGAGAGGACTTGGGTTTGGGACACAAGCTCCAAAATGGGATCCCAAAAACAAGTACCTCACACTTCCTGAAAATAAGATCTGCACACACTGTGGTAAGACTGGCCATTACAAAAATGAATGCAATGCAAAAGAAAAGGCCAGTCAAAAGAACAAAGCCTTTGTTCAAGAAAACACAAACTGCCTGGTTGGGCAAAGAAAACTTTAATTAATCCTTTTAGCCCATAGAAAGGGACCCAACTAGTTGNCAAGTACCTCACACTTCCTGAAAATAAGATCTGCACACACTGTGGTAAGACTGGCCATTACAAAAATGAATGCAATGCAAAAGAAAAGGCCAGTCAAAAGAACAAAGCCTTTGTTCAAGAAAAACACAAACTGCCTGGTTGGGCAAAGAAAAATTTAATTCATCCTTTTGCCCATAGAAAGGGACCCAAACTAGTTTGGGTTCCTAAGACTAACCCATGATTTCATTTTGCAGGTCCAAGTGAAGGGGAGTAGCCAAATATGATACATGGATAGTGGGTGCTCAAAAGATATGATTGGGAACAAGGACCAGTTCCTTTCACTTGAGAACCTAAAAGGAGGTAATGTCTCCTTTGGAAATGGAAAGAAAGGTGAGATCATTGGGGTTGGAAAGGTAGGAAAGACAGACTCTCATTCCATCGAGAATGTCTATTTGATAGATGGCTTAAAATATAGCCTGATAAGTGTGTCACAACTGTGTGACAAAGGTAATCTTGTAGCTTTCACCTCTACCAAATGCTTTGTGATTAACCTTACTACTGACAAGATTGTTTTACAAGGAAAGAGAGTTAACAATATTTACATTGTAGATTTGTCAACTCTCCCTGAAAATGTACTCACTTGCCTAAGTTTGTTAATTAATGATCCCCTCCTTTGGCACAAAAGACTTGGTCATGCCAGTCTAAATCAATTGAACAAATTAGTCTCCAAAGACTTGGTGATAGGGTTACCTAATATCAAGTTTAAGGAAGACAAAGTTTGTGAGGCATGTGCAAGGGGGAAGCAGGTAAGGTCATCTTTCAAATCCAAGAAAATGGTAAGTTCGTCCAAGACGTTGGAACTGGTTCATATGGATCTCTGTTGTCCAATGAGAACCATGAGAAGAGGTGGAAAGAGATATGTAATGGTGCTTGTTGATGATTACTCTAGATTTACCTGGGTGCTGTTTCTAACCTCTAAAGATGAAGCATTTGAAATGTTCACACTGCTTTTGTTAGAAAAACTCAGAAACAGTTAGGAAATCAACTTGCATCCATTAGGTCTGATCATGGAACTGAATTTGAAAATGCAAAGTTTGGTGAATTTTGTGATGAAAATGGAATAGATCATAATTTCTCTGCTCCTAGGACCCCTCAGCAAAATGGGGTAGTTGAAAGGAAGAACAGGACCCTTGAGGATATGGCAAGGACCATGCTTCTTTCCAGTAAACTACCTCACAGCTTCTGGGCAGAGGCTATAAACACTGCATGCTACATAATCAATAGATGCATGACTAGACCTCTTGTAGAGAAAACTCCCTATGAGTTACTTAAAGGGAGAAAACCAAACATATCCCATCTTAGGGCTTTTGGTTGCAAGTGTTATGTGCACAATAATGGCAAAGACTCCCTAGGTAAGTTTGATCCCAGAAGTGATGAGGGCGTATAAAGTGTTTAATAAAAGAACTCTCTGTGTAGAAGAAAGTGTACATGTTGTATTTGATGAATCTAACATTCTTTCTGAGAGACAGGAACATGAAGATGAAGCCATTGGACTGGTGAAATAATTGACTGAAGCCACAACTCAAGTCAAAGTGGCATCAAAGGAAGGAACAGGTGATGGAACAGGTCCTTCAAATCAGGGCAACCTGACAGGGGAAACTAATCTGAGAGAAATTGATCAAAACTCTCTGAAGGAACCTGTACTTAAACCTGTTCCTCAGCAACAGAACAATAAAGAACCATCTAGCAGGAACCAGCTGGCAGGAAAATCTTACAAGTACCTGAGCTCTCATCCCATTGAGAACATCATCAATGATCCAACATCTGGAGTCAAAACTAGATCTCAACTGAAGAATCTGTGTGCATTTGATGCTTTTCTGTCCATCATTGAACCCAAAAATGTTGTTGAAGGCTATTGCAGGATGCAGACTCAATCAATTTGAGAGAAGTCAAGTCTGGCATTTGGTTCCAAGACCCAAGGACAGATCAGTCATTGGCACAAAATGGGTCTTCAGGAACAAACTAGATGAAGATGGAACGGTTACAAGAAACAACGCAAGGCTGGTGGTTCAAGGCTACAGTCAAGAGGAAGGTATTGACTATGATGAGACCTTTGCTCTAGTTGCTAGACTTGAAGCAATTAGACTCCTCATAGCCTTTGCAGCACATATGGAATTCACTCTTCATCAGATGGATGTGAAAAGTGCCTTCCTAAATGGCTACCTCAAGGAAGAAGTGTTTGTGAAACAACCTCCAGGATTTGAAAGCAAGGAGTGTCCTGAACATATGTACAAGCTAGATAAGGCTCTATACGGTCTCAAGCAGGCCCCAAGAGCTTGGTATGAAAGATTGTCAAAATTTCTACTGGAGCATGGGTACAAAAGAGGTAAAATTGACAGCACTTTGTTCCTAAGGGAAAAAGGTAAAGATCTTCTTGTTGTACAAATATATGTTGATGACATAATATTTGGGGCCACTACAGAAAGGTTGAGTAAAGACTTTGCAAAACTAATGGGAAGTGAGTTTGAAATGAGTATGATGGGTAAACTCAACTTCTTCTTAGGCTTGCAGATCAAACAAAGTTCAAATAGAACTATGATCCATCAGCAGAAGTACACAAAAGAACTAATCAAAAAGTTTAAAATGGAAGAATCCAAAGAAATAGATACACCTATTGCTACTGCCACTAAGTTAGATATTGATGAACCTGGTTCATCAGTTGATCAGAAGCAGTATAGGGGTATGATTGGTTCACTTTTGTATCTTACTTCCAGCAGACCTGACATTGTTTTTAGTGTAGGGCTTTGTGCTCGTTTCCAGGCAAATCCAAAGGAGTCACACTTGACAGCTGTCAAAAGGATATTGAGATATTTGAAAGGCACCACTGATTTGTGTCTTTGGTATCCCAAAGGTAGTAATTTTGACTTCATTGGATACGCTGATGCTGATTATGCAGGTTTTCTAGTGGATAGGAAGAGCACCTCAGGTATGGCACACTTGCTGGGTTCTTGTCTTGTATCACGGGCTATCAAAAAGCAGAATTCAGTAGCTCTCTCTACTGCTGAAGCTGAATATGTTGCTGTTGCTTCATGTTGTGCTCAATTGCTATGGATTAAGCAACAACTGGTAGATTTTGGAATTGAAGTGGGGTGCATACCAATATTCTGTGATAACACTAGTGCTATAAGTATGACAAAGAATCCTGTTCATCATAAAAGGACTAAGCACATAGATGTTAGGCACCACTTCTTAAGAGATAACTATGAGAAAGGGTTAATCTCCATAGAATTTTGTGCTACTGATAAGCAAATAGCTGACATCTTCACTAAGGCATTAAGTAGAGAAAACTTTGAAAGGAACAGGTTGGAATTAGGGATGATTAAGATCACCTAAAAGGTCCAGTTCAGAATGCACAATGAAAAATATATGAAAAAAATGATTTTTTTTTGGTTAGGAGTTCTTAATTCATGTAAATATCTGGACTAATTCTTACTCAGTCTCATACTTTAACTAGTATACTCATGTGACATGTGTTTATATGACTCACTGATCTCTTACAAAGTTTTCTATTCTGACATTTGAGGCATAATCAAGAGAAGTTCTACTTGAAGAACCTGGTTCATCAATATATGCTCATGAGAAAGTTCAGGTATGTTTCTATACTTTGCACAATTAGAAAGATGAAATTATCAATCATGAGCAGAAGTCCTTGTTACACCAAACGTCCAGAAAATTTTATCCGTTGAGCAATTGAACCAGTTTCATTAAACTAGGAGTCTAACTATAACGGGTCTCTTCCCTAAAATCTAGCGATTTTCATTAATCACTTAGGAGACCGGAACTCTAACTTGATTAGACTCCTACTTGACCTCTGAAAAGGCTGCCATTACTGCCCTAATCATGACCTCTCTTTAAAAACCCACCAAATCACTCATAACCGTCACTCTAATTCTAAAATTTCTGATCATCTGCCTTCTTCTCCAAAAATCCCCAAAATCCCCAGAAATTCTCCGCCATGACTAATCCCCAAGACAACCCCGGAACTCCCCCACCAGTCTCCCCCAACACCTCATCTTCAACTCCTCCTAGTGAACCCCCAAAACCCAAATTTCGTCGCCAGAAAATGTTAGCTAGAAAAACAGTTGCATCTGGTTCTTTGAGGAAAGTCTTGAACGAAAAACTACAGGCTAGTCAAAGGAAGGAAGTTACAACCAAAGAAAGCGACTCAAGCTCTGAATCTGAGAAATTTATCTCTGCCAGTGAAGGAGAAGAACCTGGGTCTTCTGACACTGACAAGAGTCAAGAAACCCCAGGAGAGGTAAACACTTGCTTATTGTTTTCTGATGTATTAGAAAGGGAGGATAATAGGTTTGTTCTGGTAGGGACTGCTAAAAATGTTGAAGGGGCTGAATCTAGTAAAATAAGAAAGAAAAAGAAAGGGAAAGTTTTAGCTATATGTGGTAGTGGAGAAGAGGGAGGCATGAAGTCAGGGGGAAATGGGTCAGGTGAAGCTGCTGAGGGTCTGATAAATTTGAGTGAACAACCAGATGAACCTGGTTCATCTGTGGAGGAGACTTTGGCAGATATGCTAAAGAAAGTTGAAGCCAGTTATGATCCAAAGAAACGCAAGGCCTCCTCACAAAGGACCCCTGTTGCGTCCAAACCAACTAAGAAGAGCAAAGTTTCATCACCTAAGTCTGCTGCACCTAGGGGTAGAGCCACAAGAAGTAGGGTGAGGCAAAGTGAAGCAGAACTGCAAAAGGCACTAGAGGAGAGTAAGAAAAAGAAGAAAGAAAAGGGAAAAGCAAAAATGGTTGAAAGTTCTGAGGCTGCTGTAGAAGAGGAAGAGGAAGAGATGGAACTGGTCCATCAAGAGAGAAGTACGACTGTAGAAGTTCCCACTGCCAAATCAAAGAGAACCAGGTCTTCTGCAAAGAAGCCCTCCAAGTCTGTACCTGCTGAATCCTCTCTAGCTAAAAGAACTAGGTCAGCTGCAAAGGGAAAACAAGTGCAAGTTGAGGAAGAAGAGGATGAAGAGTAGAGTGAAGAAGAAGGAGAAGAAGAGTCAGAACAGGAATAAGATAGGTTTGTCAATTTTAGCAAACGAAAAATTCTGAAAGGTAGATTGCTCAAAGACCTAGAGGAGCCAGGCATGGTAAGATTGTTGACTTCACTGGAGGCACAAGGATGGAAGGACATGGTCCTTCAGATGGATGGAAGATTGGCCAGAAAAGAACTTGTTGAATTCATGGCTAATGGGACTGTGCAGAATGGGCTGGTAACCAGTATAGTGAAGGGGGTGAAGGTGAAATTTGATGCACCTAAGTTGGGTAGAATCCTGAACATTCCAAGTGAGGGCTATGATGATTACACAAGGCAAAAGTGGCCTTGCCTGGATGGTCTGCCTACTGAACTTCAAATCACTAGGAACTTCTGTGACACTACAGATGCTGAGGAGGTACCTGAAGCAAGGGCTGTTCAAAAGAGTGAGATGAGTCCAGAGCATAAAGTGCTCTTTGAATTTGTAAACAAATGCCTGCTCCCTAGACAGGAAAGGAGGCACACAACAAACTACATGGATCTGGTCCTCATGCAGTGCTTGGTGGAAGGAAAGATCAACTGGCCTGCTTTCATTGTTAAGCTGCTAGACAGGGTTCTCAATGGTTCAAAGGCTCATGCCATCCCTTATGGATTTATTCTGACAGCTGTGCTGGACAAGCTGAACGTTCCCTTGAAGAAGTGGGAGATGGCTTCCAGCAAAGAGCATTTTGGCATCAAGACTCTTCAGGCCTGTGATTATATCCTCAGTGTAGGCCCTGTTGAACCTGGTTCATCAGTGAAGACTCCAGTAAATAGCAAGGTCAGAGCTTTGGTTTAGGAGGTAGGGACAAAGGATGCTGAGATTGCAAGGCTTCAAGCTCGAGTTGTTGAACTGGAAGAAGAGAGGAATGGGTTAAGAGATGAACTTGCAAAGGAAAAAGAAAAGAATGAAGGAATGCCCCAAACCATGCTTAATCTGCTACAAACCCAATCCTCTAGCTCCTCAAAGCCTTAGGTTTCCTTGTCTTGTTCCAAATCAGTCTAGAAAACCCCCCAGTGACCCAGATTCGGGACTTTCTTTTGTTTTTGCTCATAGTTGGTAGTTTTTGTTCTTTCTTTTTGTGGACTGTTATGTAGAAGCACTGCTTATCAATGACAATGTGCATTTCTCTTGCTTTATGTTAATTCTGATCTTTATAGTTATTTTTGTCAAGATGATTTTTGATTAACTAAAGCATGCTTTCACTTGCAGTTGCCCCAGTGGCCATGAGTACTAATTAATATTCTGGGATTCACATTATTTATGCAACTTTTCGATGATGCCAAAAGGGGGAAGATATTGTGCTTAAACTCTATTATCTGAACAGTGATGTTTATGACCTAATTAAATCTGGCCCTTAATGATAAGTTAAAATTTTAAGTGTTGATATTTCAGCTGAGTTCCGCAGGTTCTCTGATCAGTAAAAGCACAGAGTTTGTCATCATCAAAAGGGGGAATTTGTTGGCCCAAGTTCAGTTGAAGTTTTGAAGATTGACAAATGAACTCAGTAATGGACCTGGTCCATCTGGTGAAACACAGTGTTTATCAACCATTGCATATGAGATGCACGTGAGGAAGATATATCATAGAGATCAAGCAACAATATCTTCTGAACTAAATCGAAAATATTGCAGTTGGGATAAGGAGAACAGTCTCCTTATGAGGAGAGAACACAATCCTAATCTAGGATAAGGGTTGGAGTTTGTATTGGTCAAGGACTCCAAAACGTCTAAGGATAAGCAATAGAGTCTCAATCAAACTCTAATTACTAACTCAATAAATAACTGAGTTTGTTCTCTTTTACAGGTATTGCACATACGCAGAAGTAAAACATAATTGAGAGCAAAAGAGCAAGTCTGTTTTGAAAGCAATATATGTGAGATATAAGTGTGCACTCCTGAAGCTACTTGAACGAGAGAGAAGAACCAGTTCCATTGTGTTTATTCTTATTCTAGTTCAATTGTAGTAGGAATTTCTGTTTGTACCTTTCAGCTTATTTAGAAGCAATTGTATTAGGTACTTTGAGTATTCAAGTTAGAGTTAACTTGAAAGTGTCGCAATAGTTGAGGTTGTGTGCCACACTGGGATTAGAGTTAATCCTTAGGTTTACAAAGAGTTTTTGTAAATGCTGTTTTGGCTCAGTGATTTTAGTAGAAGTTTGGGAAAATCCTACTGAGTAGTAGGTCGTGGTTTTTTCACCTTTTGAGCCAGGTGTTTTCCACATAAAAATCTCTGTGTTCTTTAGTTTATGCATTTATTATTCCGCAAACTGCAATAGTTAGAACACCTAGAAGAACCAAGTTCTTCTAATGCGAAAATTGGGTACCACACAAATCACCCCCACCCCCCTCTTGTGTAGTATTGACGTTTAGAACATCATTGCTTGATTAGGAAATTCGCTAATAGCTGAGACGAAGATTTTATGGCATAAGTTATATGCAACTGAATGAATGTTAATTATTGATATGAGATTAATATGTGAAAAACTTGGCAAGCACCTGGACGACATGTCTGTTTGGCATCTAAGGGTACTTCTGACATTTCATAGGTTTAGCATGCTTAAGAGAGATGTTCTCACTGCCTTAATATTTGGACCTTATCAATTGCCGAAAAGGAATCGCCACTTTTTATTTTGAGGGCCCATGTTCATTTATTATGTGGGGTCAGTGAGTTTAAAATTGTACACCTGCTGCTCATGATGTCATATTAGTGGCATATTGCTTTTCTATGTTTGTCCAGCACCACCGGTCTTTTTAATTTAAAAATTCTTGAATTTAAAACTCAACAATTACGTATAATTATTTCAAAAAAAAATGGTACACAAAATTTTATGATCTAATCGTTGTGTTTGAATTATCATTAATCGTCAGATTTAACAAGTAGGTAAAACTTGTATTTACAAGGCAAAATGATTTTATTAGTATGGCAATTTCTCTGTAACTCAAATAAGAATTATTTTTGTTTTATAAAATTTGAAAAGGATTAAAATACAAATAACAACTTTTTTTTTAAATAACTAAAATTTTTTATTAGTAAAGACATAATTATGAGAGTGAAAATAAAAATACTGACAGAAAGAGATGTATGCATACATTCATTTAGCTTTTAAAATCGGAGCCAAGTTGGAGTATGCTAATTCACCTTTTTAATTTCGTCTCCGAAAAAAATATTTATCCGTCATGTAAATATTTATTCACCGCAAGCTTGCTTGATTAGGAAATTCGCTAACAGCTCAGACGAAGATTTTATGGCATAAGTTATATGCAACTGAATGAAAGTTAATTATTGATATGAGATTACTATGTGAATGTCACGACCCGGATTTTCCACCCTCGAGGGTCGTGATGACGCCTACTAATAGGAGCTAGGCAAGCCAACTTAATTAGCGATTTGATTAAACACCTGTTCCTTTTTAACAATTAACGGTATTAAATAAAGGCGACGGAATTAAAATCATTAGCGGAAGACTTAAATTTATATAACTGAATAAAATTCAGAAATTCCATCATACGTCTCTACCCCGGGACTGGAGTCACATACTCACGAACATCTAAGGAGTACTACATACAAAGTCTGAAAGAACATAATCTGTTTATCTCGGGTACAATGAGATGACAACCAAATATAAAGATAGAAGGGAGACGCCGGGCCTGCGGACGCCTAAAAGCTACCTCGGGTCTCTCTGGACTGAAGGTTCGCCCCCGAGCTAATGCTGTTGCTGCTGCTCAAAACCTGGACCTGTGCAAAAATGCACACAGTGTAGCATCAGCACAACCGACCCCATGTGCTGGTAAGTGCCTAGTCTAACCCCGGCGAAGTAGTGACTAGGCTAGACTGGACCCCACATAAACCTGTGCAATTATAAATATACAGCAGAAATCGAAGTACAAGGCAACTAACAGTATGGGCGGGGAAACATGCTGTGGGGAGATAACAATATTAACAGTAAATCCAAAGTAATCAATCTAGGTGCAAATTATAATTTCCGGCGAACAAGAAACCAATACCAACACTAAACACATTTGTATCAATAACTGTTGCGGCGCGCAACCCGACCCTAATATATTTCAACACTGTTGTGGCGTGCAACCCGATCCACAATTATCACTGTTGCGGCGTGCAACCCGATCCACAATTATCAGTGTTGCGGCGTGCAACCCGATCCACAATTATCACTGTTGCGGTGTGCAACCCGATCCTCATATAACATTGTTGCGGCGCGCAACCCGATCCGTAATGTATACCTCTCAATCTTGCCCAAGCAACAGTCACAAATAAAGGCAAGGGAGTAAACAAGTATTTGGAAGGAAATCCCAACAAGGGTACACAAACAACCAATAACAACCATGCAAGAGTAAATCGTTATTTCTCTTTTTCTTTTATTTTCATATCCTATTTCTCATTAGCACTCGTGTCAAGCTCCAAGGCATTTCTCATTTCATATGCTCTCACCATTTGTATTTCAGACCGAGCCAATGCTCCACGAAGTTCCACAATCACAATATCTTTCACAAGGTGTTTACAACGCATAGAAGCCATCAATTAAGCATGGAAGGCATAACAATATCCAAACAATCCACATATAAGGACTCACGGTCATGCTAGACCCCAATGTATAGGAACTCGTCACCATGCCTATACATCGTACTCGATCATTTAGCAATTAGAAAACAAGACTCGACTCCTATTCCCTCGAGCTAGGGTTAAACCAAACACTTACCTCAACTCCCACGGCCAATACAATCCTTCACAATCGCTTTCCCTCTCGAATTCGGCTCCAACTCAACCAAATCTATGCAAGAAGGACTTCATGATATCAATATGTGCTAAACAAATCAAACCGAATGATTAACTATAGCTTTTTCATCAGTTTACCCCAAAAGGTCAAAAATGC
>NW_017678217.1:0-23423 GCF_001879085.1 Nicotiana attenuata
ATCTACACTACCGTTAGTCGTTCAAAACTTTTATTTACCAAAAAGGGGTTGCACATGACTCAAATAATCACAACACATACAATTCTTGCACAACTTGAGGAGTTTCAATAGTAAAGCATTTAGAAAGAAAAGATAGGGTGTCTTTGCACCAATGTGGACACAATATCAGTTTGCTTAGAGATAAGAGTTCGTACGATTACTACTTGACTTATTCAAACAGGTGGGGATATTTTTCCTTCATTTCATTTTCCGCTTCCCACGTGGCTTCCTCGACTCGCTGACTTCGCCATAATATTTTAACTGAAGCAATTTCCTTATTTCTCAATTTACGGACTTGCCTATCAAGAATAGCAACCGGAACTTCTTCATATGATAACTCTTCATTAACCTCGATAGTCTCAACTGGCATGATGGTGGATGGATCTCCAACCACTTTCTTTAACATAGACACATGGAACACCGGGTGCACTGATGACATTTCAGGGGGCAATTCCAGCCTATAAGCCACCTGCCCTATCCTTTGAGCGATCCGATACGGCCCGACATACCTAGGACTCAACTTCCCTTTTTTCCCGAATCGCATGACTCCCTTCATAGGAGATACCCTCAAGAACACCCAATCATCAACTTGAAATTCCAATTCTCTTCGTCGAACGTCCGCATAGGATTTCTGGCGACTCTGAGCAGTTTTCATCCTCTCCTGAATGACTTTAACTTTTTCCATAGCCTGATGCACGAGATCTGGCCCTATCAATTCTGCTTCACCTACTTCGAACCATCCGATCGGAGACCTACACCTCCTTCCGTACAATGCCTCAAATGGGGCCATCTGAATGCTAGCGTGAAAGCTATTATTATAAGCAAATTCTATAAGTGGCAAGTGATCATCCCAACTGCCTTTGAAATCCAAGACACAAGCCCGCAACATGTCCTCAAGCGTCTGAATAGTCCGCTCTGCTTGACCATCAGTCTGCGGATGGAAAGCCGTGCTGAGATTTACCTGAGTACCCAAACCTCGCTGAAATTTCTTCCAAAAATTAGCTGTGAACTGGGCCCCTCGATCCGTGATAACAGAAAGCAGTGTGCCATGAAGCCTTACTACGAGTTCTAAGTTTTGAGCACAAGTTTTCACGGGGCCTTATAGTAACTCTTTAGTTTCCACATCTCTGTAAGGCCCCGGAAAACTTCACTATGTAATTTAAGGTTTTATGGTGTCAAGGTAGGCTAATACATTGTATTTTTGGAGTTTTGAGTTGAACAATGCGTTGGGGAGTTGAAATTTTTTATCACGGCTAGACCAGGCTATAGCCAGGCTGAACCAGGCATTAGGCTGGTGAGGCCAGGCTAAAGCCAGGTTGGACCAGGCTTTAGGCTGGCAACGCCAGGTCTGTAGCCCGGTCCGAAAATTTTGGACTATCCATTCTTCTATCATTATAACCCGACCCAACTTCGTTAAATACACGCAAAGGGTTATTTTTGAGCCAAAAATCTGATGTTTTAGAGTGAGAAAGGGAGCCTTAGAGTGAGACAGTGATCTTCATTAAAGCATTCTTCAATTCTTACACAATCTTTGAAGATTAACAGAGAAAACACACTAGATCTTCATCCTTGAGATTGGGATTGCTAGGATTTCCGGAACGTTGTAGTAACTTAAGGAAAGCTCAACCAGGTATGTTGGCTTAACTTCCTCTCTCGGAATTGAATTCCGTAATGTTTCCATAAGTTTAAGTATGATTGGCCCAAACCCCCTAATTTCTACGTTCCATGTTATCCCCTATAAACTCATAAAACTTAATTATTCCGAACGAGCCTTATATTGAGCGATAGATGTTTAAAGTATGGGTTGCTTATTAAAATGGTATGGCTTTGAGTTGTACCTTAACTGAAAACTGATATACCAATTAGGTGAGGAAAACTCGATATGCTTAATACTCTTAACTGCTCGCATGTGTACTAAATGTCTTTATTGAGTGTGTCTAGTTGCTGATAAACTATAAAAATGTTTGAAAATGAATTAAATGAACTGGGGAAATAGATTGTGGATAACGTCTATAATTGTGCCTAGTGAGGCCTATTAAATGAGAAAATATATGAAACAGATTACGAAACGAGCCTTGACTCAACTGTTTTAAGATGACTTTAAAAAGTAGAATGTGCCTAAAAGCTCTATTGAGGTATGTGTGGCTAAAAAACCCTCTTCTTAGAAATTGAACCCCCATAGTGTCCATGCAAATGTTGTAAGTTCCGAAAATTGATCGATGTAGTGGTTGCTATTTCAAATGAATTTGTGTTGCAAGAATATATGTGCAAGGTGTGTCTCAATGCTGTCATTATGCTATTTTGTCAATTGAGAATGTGTGAAGAATGTGGAACATGTGCTAAAATGCCTAGACTTCAAGTCGAGTTTGAATTGAGATTGTTATGCCGAAATATATGAAATCCTCTTTATGCTTACGACTTATAATTGCTCTCGTATGTGCCTATTATCTTGAAATGAAAGGTTTAATATTGAAAGTGGCAATGATATGAAATGTGGGGGAAAGGAGCTTGGGTTATTAAATGTGGCCTAGTGCCAAGTATGATGTAATAATTGTGGCCCCAAGTGCCGATGAATTGATATATGTGAAATAAATGTGCAATGAGATGATTGATGGAAAATGGAAATGTCTTGAGTAAGACGACCTATCCGATCGGGCTGTGATCGGACGTCATGCCGCACACATGGCGTCACTGTGCTAATATTGATACTGGAAAGTGACAATGAAATTGTGATTGAGGTACATGTCTCAAATGAGACAACCTAGTCGATCAGGTCGTGATCGGACTCCGCGTAAGAAAGCGGTGGTATTTTGGATGATGGTGTCATAGTATTAAAATGTCCCAACCTAAGGTTATGGAAAATCATTTGGAATTGAGATTATAGAGAACGTCTCCAGTGAGATGACCTAGCCGATCGTATCGTAATCAGACTCCATGCCAAGAGTACGGTGGCATTATGAGTAGTGGCATTGTGAACAGTGGTATTGTGGATAGTGGTATCGTGAACTATGGTATTATCGGTACTAAAGATCTCCCAACTAAAAATATGTATTACTTTCGTATTTTGAAAACTGTTATGTTTCAATTGGGCATTTGGATATTATTGATTGTGAGTTGTTCTTTCAATGGCTTTTCTTTTCTTGTGTGGTTATTCTATTTTGAAAGATGATTTTTAGCTTTAACTTGCAATGCTATGCCTATCAAAGTTGGCGAAGGCTTCTGTAACCTTAGACTCGTTACGCTCTTCGACTGGTATACTAGTACTATTCGACAGTACTAACGTCCCTTTTGCTGGTGGCACTGCATCTTTAATGGATGCAGGTGGTTCCACAGTAGGCGGCAGTGATCAGTGATAGCGGTACGCTCCTTTCAGCTAACTTGGTGATCCCCACTTCATTTCGGGGTCCTATGTCATTTGGTTATCGTGTAATTTATATTTTGAGGTATAGCCGGAGCCTTGTTGCCGGCATTCTCATATTACTCTTCAATTGTACTTAGAGGCTCCGTAGGCAGGTTGTGGATGGTATTTGATATTGGAAATTAAATTAGAAATATTTGTATTTGACAAATATGTTTTTCTTCATATCTATAAAAAAAATTGTCATATTTGGATATTATGGTTGAAACGGCTAATTGAAACAAAATGGAAGTTGTTAATGAAATATTTATAAAGTATGACTAGTGGAGTTTATCTCCTCTTTATTCATGAATTAGTTTGGGTAGGATGAAACCTTACAGGCTTGCTCAGTCGGGTTTACTCGGTTGAGCGTCGGTCGCGCTCCTCGGTTTTTGGGGCATGACATTCTCTCTGAGCCTGTAAATAGGCTTAAGCTATCTTCTGATCTACGGCTCAGGGTATTAGTTGTTACTTTAGCCTTTCATGGATGCTATGGGACATCCATAATATAATCTTCTAACAATTCAAGCCTTTGTTTGTGAAGTGGACTCAATTCTTTCTTTTAACTTATACCGGAGTCTTCTATAGTTATAGGTGTCAACATATATGTTACATGGATAATAATCTAAAATCTTAAGTGCGTTCATAACGTAACTAACTTTGGGTCACTGATCGAATAATTCTTTTCGTGCCTTCTCAGCTTTCTTTAAGAATAAGCAATTACTTTTCCTAGTTATTCTGCCACGTGTTGCATGAATACTTGACTTATCTTAGTGCCCACACCTATTGTAGTTTCTTGCAGCTCATATGATCTCGAATATTGCTTTTGATTTTACTTCCCGTTCATTAGTCACAATAGGTGCAACTTTCTTATGGAGTGCATACAATGTTGTAATGAGAATGTTGTTCCAAGATCATTTTTTCTTCAGGTCACTAGGCTTAGGTTGGAGCCTTCTTCCTTACTTCCTCATCTAGCCTTTCGTTGTAGTACTTAGGGAAGACCCTGTGACTCTTGTAACGCTGTGAGCTTATTACATTGTATACCCAACGGAATTTTTGATGTTCTTACTCGCATATAATTATCCTTAGTTACTTATTTTCGTGTCATTATGCTTGTAGGGTTACTTGTGAACTAAATTTTTTATTGTCTCCCCAGTGGCACTCTCTTTTATTTCTGTAACACTTATACGGTACCTTTAACTACCCCAACACCTATCTGAATGTTTCTCAAGGATTATGATGCCATATTTGCGAGACTGAATTCCCTATGTTAGGGCTCACTACATTTATCTTGCACGATCTGTTGATTTATCTGTATCCTCTTGTCTAGCCATAACTAGACTCTTTTTGAATCAACTACTAACTACTCATTGGTCCATTCTCATATCTATATTCCGCGAATCTCTTTTGGGTTACTTCCTTTGTCTGAACTTACCTCTCGCGCTGGCTCCTTATGTATCAAGTGTTTATTTGCACTTATTTATCAATAACATCATAGGCAGGAACCCTTACCGTCTCTCCCCAGCGCCGTGCATGCATAATTTTCTAGAATCGTAACATATCTATAGGATCTGAATAAATAGAATCTCATTCCTTTTGCCTTTTTACCGCATTCTTCCTTTGGTATCCCATAGTAACTCTTCATCTTTGGCGTCTTTTCACATCTTTATCGACTCTTACTCGCCTTGTGGTAATCCTTCTGTACCGAAGATAACTGAATTTCTTACGCACGAGGGTGACACCTAGTGTAACTAGTGTTGATACCCAATTTTCCCTGTATATTTTTAATATGCAAAATATTTTCAAAATAGCCTGTATATGCATATATAAGTAGGTCCCAAGGTTTTATTATTTTTCCTTAATTTTCAAAGATTTTTAAATCAATTTATGGCCCTATTTGTATCAAGAAAACCCAATAATTATCCCGAAAATTATTATTTTGGTGATTTATTTATTGGACTCTTATATTTACACTAAAATATAGCTAACATAATTTTTGTGCATTTTTTTACAAATTTATTTAGTATTTTAAAAGCTAATTACATATAATTGAAATATTAGCCTCTTTTAAGGTTTAATTGTATTTATAATTATAAAATTAACTCCAATATTTTTAATTCGATAATTACGTATTATTAATCATTTCAGTACCTTTAATTTATTTCCAGAAATTATTCTACTATTTTTATAAAATAAACAAGGGAAAAATGGCTATTTAAATATTAGCCCATTTTCATTTCAATTTTTAGCCTGATTTGGCACCCAATTAAACCCAGCCTAAGCCCAATTACCCAGCCCAAATCCTAATCTACCCGACCCACGCCCCTTTAAAATAACCCGCCCGGATCCACATTCAATCCAGGCCGTTGATCAAAATGATCAACGACCACCATCTAATCTTTCCTTTTTAATTTCCCATTACCCCCTAAACCTAATCATTTCTCATCGGTAGCCGCCTTTGAATTCACATCTCTCTCAAACTACTCTCCAACCCTAGCCGCCGCCTTTAACCACCACCCCAAAATCGCCTGAATCCATGGCTTCCAAAGCCATTAAAGGCCTGTACCTGCCTCCTATAACTCCTACATGCTCGATTATTAGGGTTTCAAGACCAGACTTTGAAGAAGTTTGGTCCAGACCTTGGTCTATTTCAGTGCTATGTTGTCTCCGGTCATCTTCGACCTTGTTCGATGGCTATTCAAGCCTGACTCTTGGCTTCTCCTGCTCAGATCAACGACCTTCCAAGCCTTTCTCACCATCTGGGTTCTTCTGAAACCCTAACCTTCGAGGTTCTTCTGATTCTTTTAGATCTGTTGTAGATCTGTGTTTTCTCCAAGCTTTTAAACGTTTTCTCAAAGTTTCTTTCAAGGCTTTAAGTTCAAAACCCCTTTTACCTTTTCCGATTTAGGATTCTGTTAAGTCATTTCAAAGCTTTTATGATTTTTAACATGTTCTACTGCGTTTTTCATGTTGTTCTTCTACTAGAGTATGCATGTTAGAAGTTTTAGTCCTCTTTGAGACTTCTGAATTTATTTGTTAGTATTCTTTGCCTGATTTACTTGCTTTCATCTCCACACTCGATTGATGGTGAAAACCCTAAATTTGGGGATTCATTCGAGTTTTGAGACTATTTGTTATGTGATTTGCTTGTTCTTCATCTCTGAACTTGTTTGGTTTCAAAACCCTAATTTCTTTGGACCTATTCGAGTTTCTGAAAGTTGTTTCATCTACTGCTCGACTGAGTTTCGAAATCTTTGTTTCTTTATACGATTCTGACTTCCTGCTAAGCTCTATAAGGTCTTTTACTTGACCCTTTGGCATGCTATTTGATACTTTCTCTTCTCTGTTACTGAGTAACTGAAATAGACCTATGTGACTACCTGTGTTTGCTACTATATGATATCTCTTTTTGTCCTAAATTCAGCCTTGCAGGCTTAATGCTTATATACTTTTATATGCTGAATTCCTTCCGAAATGACCTTCAATTTTGGGATTGATTTCAAACCTCCTTGAATAATTTTGATTGCATTCATGTGTTAAGTGATTGACTCCTTCCTTGTTTCGCCTTGCTGATTTCCCTGTTTCTTGGGTTGATTTGGAAAATTTTCCATAGACCTTCAATTCCCCTATTTCTGACTTGATTTATTTGTTTATTCATGAATCAGTAATTTTCCTTGATTTACTATGTACTGATTGTCTCTATATTCTGCAACTTTACTTTATTTACTTACCTTATTTGGTTAACCGAGTATTTCAAAGATTCTTTCCTTAATTAAACCCCTATGTATTTACCCCTAATTGTCTACTTTGCACAAGATGTCTACTTGATCTCTTTCCTTAAATGTTCTCTGACCATTACCGTTTAAGTTTGAACTCCTTAATTAAAGGAAGTCCTTGTACTGATTGATTTTAACTGGTACATAGTTCCATAATTACTACTAAACTATGATTCATGCCTTATTTTTGCACCTATTTTAAACTATAAATGCCCTGCTCTCTCATTAACACAACACACACGAGCACTCTGAGTTCTTAAAAAAAACTTACACTCAAAAACGTTTCTCTCCTGCTTTACTACTTCTATTGTGGCCTGCCTTCAAGCCCTGCTACTTGCTTTTACTGTATTTTGCTCTTTGAACTGGTATGTCCTGATTTAGATTTTCAGCATCACAATAATATGTTTACTTAGTATTTTTACCTTCTTGTCTGCCTGCTACTAGTGTTTAGTTCAGTACTTATTTTAGCATGTTGTAATTTCCTTCTGCCTGTTCTGCATCTACTATGCATCCTAAATGTTTTTGCTGCTAATGGTTCGTTTGAGGCATGACAATATTAAGTATTACTGTCTATGACTCAAGCTCGATTCCCCTGGAATCATAACCTCTATGTCACCATCATATGTTGTGTATTCTTGTTGATTTTGTGAGCATAACAACACTCTCTATTGCTGTGTATGCCCAGAATTAGCTAATGATTAAGTACATAGGCTCTTTGCAATCCCCAATCCTTGAACCCCTTTGTGTGAAATCCTCAATCATGTAACTGTTTCCCAGCCCCTCTTCCCCTCTTTTGTGCTTTCTTAGTTCGTTAAAACTCTGTTTCTTCACTTGCACTCTCTCTTAGACTTAAGTTCTGCCCCCCTCTTGTGAGCCTTGCCTTGGGACCATTTGAGCTCCCTCTGAACTTGGACACTTGAGGGCTGTCCCTTCAACACTGCACTTGTCCCTATTCTGGTAATACAATTTGGGTGTGAGCACTGCCCGGAGTCCCATTTGAGTCTCTTAGGGAACTCTGACGCACTCAAATTGGAGAAAGGCTTTGGATCGATGGTCTTTGAGATGGTCTATCTCATAATTCAGACAGGAAGTCAGAATCAGGCTTTCCTCTGGTTGTACTTTTTTTTTTACTTTTTTCTGATGTAATTTTATTCATTCTGGCTTGTAATAAGTTATAATAAACATTTGGGGTTGGCTAGTGAAAAAAAGGGTGGGTAACTATGCATGCATAGGGTAGAAATCATGCCTATAGGTCTATTCTAATTCTGCATACTCAATACATATAGAAATCATGCCTAAAAGTCTATTCTAATTCTGCATACTCAATACATATAGAAATCATGCCTATAGGTCTATTCTAATTCTGCATACTCAATATATATAGAAACCATGCCTATAGGATTGTTACAATTCTGCATATTCAACTCCGCTTAGAAATCATGTTTATAAGATTGTTCCAACGCCATTCAAACTGCATTTTGATACCATGTCTATAAGGTTCAATTTCTGCATTTAGATACCATGTTTATAAGTTTTAAAACAAGTTCTGCATCTAGAAACCACGTCTATAAGTGTATAAAATCAGCAACGTGTGGAAAACATGCCTATAGGAGTTTCCAAATGAATCTGATTCGCTTCACTCAATGCTAGCTATAAAATCAGCAATAATATATGTACTATCACTTGCAAAACCTGTACTCAATTTGTTAATTCTTTATCTCTTTTGATAATCCAAGTCCTTTACTTAACCAAAGTTTAGCAAGCATGCCTATAGGATTTCAAATAATTCATGCCGAGTTCTTACTGTCTCATCGCCTTCTGAATTCAGTAGATGTCATGCCTATAGGACCTCGTCTTAACACTTAGGCAAATCCTTAGAGTAATAATTAAAAACTGAATACGCTTCTGTTAATTATTACAACCAGCAGGCAGTCCTGATTCGGGCTTCTTATCTGAATTATGTAGTAAACCAATCTGCCCCAATCTTTTAAACTCCCTCGTATTCAATTTTAATCAGACCTAAACAGTATGTGAAAGTCATGCTAATTATATGCTTTTCTATCCAAGGAGGTATAACTGAGCCTTATATGTTTATGTCTCCCCAAATATGCAAAATGTGTTTTGTATGTCGCCCATAATTTTACCTTTGAAACCCCCAAATAAGCCTAATATCCCTCCCTTTTAGGATTAGTAGTCCTAAGTGCCTCCGGGACTGATAGGAACGGGACGGGTAATAGCATGTAATAAGTAATCGAGACCAATCCGCGCTTTAAATACCTTGATGGGGTGGGAAGGGTAGATATGGATATGATGACCACGCGATAATGTCACGTGTAGCCCCTCATTGAGGAGTGATTACCGGACATTGTATGGGGTGATCCATATTTTTAATAAACCTAGGACTCCCCCTTTCTTTTGTGCTTTACTCTTTTAGTATTGTAACTCTTTAAAAATCAGCTTTTCTAATTGCCCTTGCAAACCTTGTTTACTTTCAAACCATTATGTGTTGAAATCCCCTCTTATTTGAGCCTTATTTGCCTATATGTTAATTGCATCTCAATTCACAATAATTGTCTGGCCGGGAACCACACTAGTGGATTCTGAGGGGTGCCTAACACCTTCCCCTTAAAATAATTTCAAGCCCTTACCCTATCTCTGGTTATTCAAATCGAACTCTTTTGGTGTCCTAGTGCACCCTAATCATTAGGTGGCGACTCTTCAATTGCAAACCCAGTTCCCAAAAGGAATGAGTTGTCCCTCCAAATGTCATAAACCCGATTTCCGCGAAGGAAAAAGGGGGCGCGATAGCATGGCGACTCTGCTGGGGATTTTTTAGGCTTTTACCATTTCAGACTATTATTGTGAATTTATGCTTCTTTACGCGCAATTATTTATTTCTTTTAGAATTCAATTTCCTTTTCGATTGCAAAACTGACTTGTCTCTTTCTTTCTTTCCTTTACTGCTTTCCTTCATTTCCGTTTTAAATTATGAAACTGTTGTATTTACTGCTTTCTTAAACGTGCAAATACATGCCTTTAATTGTTGCATAATCATGCTCAGCATCATATTCCACTCGTGCCAAACAAATCCTATAGCAACACTTATAATGAGTGGTTGCGCTCTTCCAATATTATCACCCCCTAAATCCGGAAAAGGCATATTTGCGGTAAAACCAGTCGATCAACGGTGTAGTCGACGGTTCCGTGCCTTTCCCCCTTGAGTTGTCCGCTCAAGGGTACCAGTCTAAAACCCCATAGAAACCTTACTCTATTTAAACTGTGCATGCATCATGGTCAAACCTAGCCGAGTCAGTTATGTTGTCCGCGTAATGACACTTTAAGGTAGCATTGTCCAAAGTCCACTTGGTTTCCCTAAAACCCAAACGGACATCATCACGATGTGTGCATTTATTTGGGGAACTGAATGCTCTTATGCCAATTATTGATGTTAAATAGTCGAGTCCGGTGGGGGAAAGGGCCTAACCTTATTTTTCTTGCAGATAATGAGGCACGAAATCCCCAGATTCGACAAGGTTACCAACATCCACCCAAAACTGCTAAACTGGTGGAAAGATCTTCATTCCAGTGACTAGACTCTCGTCCAAAAATATCTAGGGAATTTGCCCTCCCTCCTGGAAATCCAACCCAACAACAAGATCATAGAAGCTGCTACTCTATTTTGGGATTGTGAGAGGTCCGTATTCCGCTTTTGGGAAATTGAGATGACACCCTTGCTAGAAGAGATATGAGGATTAACCGGTTTGTTATGGGAGACTCCAGGTTTATTGATGCCTGAGAACCGCAAGGGCAGGGGTTTCCTCAAAATGATGGGTCTGAAGAAGAATCTAGAACTGGCATGCCTCAAAGAATCCTATATCCCCTTTGATTATTTGTACGAGAGGTACGGTCACAGCAAATCCTACCGTACCTATCCTGATGAGTTTGCCATCACCTTATTGGGGCATATTCATCGAAGGGTCTTTGTATTCATGTTCTGTTTTCTGGGGCTGATTGTGTTTCCAATGAAGAAAGCGAGAATCCACACCCGACTAGCCATGGTCACTAAAACCTTAATGGAAGGAATTAGAGGGCAACCATTCAGCATTGTGCCTATGATCATCGCGGAAATATACCGAGCCTTAGAAAAGTGTAAACGGGGAGCTAGCCACTTCGAGGGTTGCAATTTGCTACTTCAAATATGGCTCATGGAGCATCTACAAAAGGGTGAATACCGACAAGAGATTCAACGAAAGGACTGGGACGATCATATCACTTTCCATCACCCAAAGCGAATGAATTATATCCCTGATATGTTTGCTCAGCCGGAGGATGCCAAAGGATGGTTCGAGCTATTTTTTGACCGAGGAGCAAGTACAATGGATGTTCGAATGGTTTCCGACCGAAGACATGCCTTTCTTGATATTAATCGGTTTAAGAGGAACATACCCTTACGTCCCTCTCCGGGTTATGAGGTAAGCTGGTAGGAAGCAGGTTGTACCTAGGGTCGACAAGATGAGTCATTTCCGGGCTGACTTCCAGGCTGATGATAGTCCTTACAGGTGCCAAGCTCAGCATATGTGGCACTACAATATCGTCATGGGGAAAGATACCATCGAACCAGATAGATACCACGTCGGTTGTACTCCCTACTATTCCGGATGGTTGGAGGATAATCACAATGGTCTGAGTCAACCTGGGTTTGTTCGAGGTCACAGGATCATAGATGAAAAGGCCGAGGCACAGGTCAAATACAATCAACTACGCAAGAGGATCCGGGAATGCGAAAGCGAGCACCGTGAGATACAGGAAGCCAATCAAAAGCTAATTGAGGAATGGAAGGATATGGCTGTCAATGCCAACATGCGACTAGGATACCTGGAGCGAGGCATAGTGGAGATGGAAAGAAGGTTCCTCAAGAGGGTCGAAGACTGCTGGGATGCTGAAGGAAACAAAGGCCGACATCTAGCCAGAGCCTACCTGCTGCTGGGACTGCGCGAGTTGGGAAAGTTGTTCGATGGAGCCAGGGATGCCGAATCTGCGGAAGGTCCTTCTGGGACCAAATAGATAGGAGTTTTTCTTCTTTTTATGAAATGTAATAAGGCCACTGGCCACTAGCGACTTTTATTTCCTGTTATTTAGTGTCGATTTGGGATTCGTCTACCTTTTTATCAATAAAATGAGGCAATTAGCATTCCAAGTTCTCCAAATCAACTTGTCGCTAAGTAAGAACCAGGTTATACCCAGGGTCGACAAAATGAGTCACTTCCGGGCTGACTTCCAGGATGACGATAGTCCTTACAAGTGCCAAGCTCAGCATGTGTGACACTGCAAGATCGTCATGGGAAGGGATACCATCGAGCCAGATAGATACCACGCCGGTTGTGCTCCCTACTATTCAGGCTGGTTGGAGGATAATCATAATGGTCTGGGCCAGCCCGAATAAGTTCGAGGTCAAAGGATCATAGATGAAAAGGCCGAGGCACAGGTCAAATACAATCAACTACGCAAGAGGATCCGGGAATGCGAAAGTGAGCACCGTGAGATACAGGAAGCCAATCAGAAACTAATTAAAGAGTGGAAGGATATGGTTGTCAGTGCCAACAAGCGACTGGGATATCTAGAGTGAGGTATAGTAGAGTTGGAAAAGAAATTTCTCAAGATGGTCGAAGACTGCCGGACTGCTGAAGGAATGAAGGCGGACAT
This sequence comes from Nicotiana attenuata, assembly GCF_001879085.1. Classification (NCBI taxonomy): domain Eukaryota; kingdom Viridiplantae; phylum Streptophyta; class Magnoliopsida; order Solanales; family Solanaceae; genus Nicotiana; species Nicotiana attenuata. The sequence goes on from NW_017678217.1 coordinate 12,916, forward strand.
CTAGCCAGAGCCTACCTGCTGCTGGGACTGTGCGAGTTAGGGAAGCTGTTCGAGGGAGTCAAGGACGCCGAATCTGGGGAAGGTCCTTCTGGGACCAAATAGATAGGAGTTTTCATTTCTGCTTTATAAAATGTAATAAGGCCAATGGCCACTAGTGATTTTTATTTCCTGTTATTTAGTGTCGATTTGGAATTCGTCTACTTTTTATCAACGAAATGAGGCATTTAAGCATTCCAAGTTCTCCAAATCAACTTGTCGCTAGGCCTACCTCGGGCATAAAGAGGTCCCTAAATTAGGACACGCTTTACATTCCCTCACTGTATGTTTAAATATTGCAACTTTTTTTTAATTATCACTGACTTGTTACCTTTTTTGTCTTACTTTTTGTTTATTTCCCCTCCCCAAAGGTTAGTTCATGAACTCTGGAAACATCATCCTATTTCACAAGATCCAGGGGCCCTCCACCCACTCCTCCTCTCAGTCCTATCAAAAACAAGAACAAAGGGAAGATGGAAGATTTGAACAACGCCAGAAAGGAGAACTCAACTGAACGGGTAGAGGTCACTCACGGTCATGGTCACGGTACTCTGGTTCCCAAGGAAAATGCATCCCAACTGGAACAAAAGCTGCTGAAATTTCAAAAAGAACTTGACCAAGTTCGGAATCTAGCAAATCTGTCATTTTCCCTCACCACTCCAGAGGTTAATTTCCCAAATGCTCAGAATCCCGTACCTCCACAAAATATCCCAAAGCAACAAAACCATCCCACTCCTCATCATCACTGCAACACCTGCCATACCTCAAATAACACCCCACTGCTCATCCCGGAACTCCAGAACTCCACANACCATCCCGCTCCTCACCACCACTGCAACACCTGCCATACTTCCAACAATACCCCGCTGCTCATCCCAGAACCACAAAACTCCACAAATGACCACTGCCACACCCACCATAACACCCCCATCTACGTGGAGACTATGTCGCACTCCACCCAACCCATCTCCAGCACACCCGAGTCTGATGATAAAGATTTGCTTATCAAGAACCTGGCTGAAGAACTTAAGAAATTGACTAGCAGAATTCAAGGCGTTGAAGGAAGTAAGGGAATTGAAGGGCTGAACTACGAAGATCTTTGCATACAGCCCGATGTCGAACTGCCCGAGGGGTACAAACCTCCTAAGTTCGAGATGTTTGATGGTACAGGGGATCCGAGGGTCCATTTGAGAACATACTGTGACAAGCTGGTTGGAGTAGGAAAAGACGAGAAAATCCGCATGAAGCTTTTCATGAGGAGCTTGAAGGGAGATGCTTTATCTTGGTACGTTAGCCAAGATCCAAAGAAGTGGCCGAATTGGGTAAGCATGGCGTCCGACTTTATGGACAGGTTCAGGTTCAACACGGAGAATGCGCCAGATGTGTTCTATATTCAAAATCTAAAGAAGAAGGCCGCAGAAACATTCCGCGAGTATGCTACTCGCTGGAGGTCCGAAGCTGCTAAGGTTAGACCTGCCTTAGAAGAAGAACAAATGAACAAATTCTTCGTTCGGGCTCAAGACCCACAGTATTAATGAAAGGCTGATGATGATCGAAGGCCACAAATTTTCTGACATTATCAAGCTGGGAGAAAGGATCGAAGAGGGCATCAAAAGCGGTATGGTTACGAACTTCGAGGCCTTGCAAGCTACAAATAAGGCCTTACAGTCAGGAGGTGTGTCCAAGAAAAGGGACGTAGGAGCCGTAATAGTTGCACAAAGAACCAAATCTCCCATCAAATACCAAACCTACCAAATGCCTCCACTCACATATCAGCCTACACCAAGCTACCAAGCACCCTCACCTACTTACCAAACTCCACCACACACTTATCAACCACCTCCCACATATTAGCCTACTTCACCCAAACATTCCCAACCCGCACATGTTTACCAAGCCTATAATACTCAACCAGCCCACTATCAATCCCTACCTGCACGCCAAAACTTCCCTAGACCTCGGCCAAACTTTGACCGAAGACCTCTAAAATAATATACGGCTATTGCTGAACCTATCGACCAGTTGTATGAAAAACATAAAGCTGCTGGTTATGTCACCCCTATCCCTGCTGTAACCCCTAAGAACCCTTCTCAGTGGGTCAATCCAAATAAATCATGTGCATACCACTCTGGCATGAAAGGACACACCATTGACGAATGCCGTTCTCTTAAAGATAAGATCCAGACTCTAATTGATAACACGATTATTGTGGCAAAGGAACCTGCTCCAAATGTCCGCAATAACCCTCTGCCAGACCACAAGGGTGGAGGCGTTCACATGATTGAAATAGAGGATGATTGGGATCCCAAGGGATCGATCGATTTGATCACAGAAAGTGACGACCCAAAGAAACCAATAGTCACCCTTAATCCGACCGTAGTCCAGATTCAGCCCTCTGGAGATACCGAGGTAAATATGTCCGTGCCACTTGAGTTTGAAGCCCCATCCCCTGCAAAGACGCCAGTACCGATTGAGGTCGAATTCATGTCGCCAGCAAATGCACCTACACCCTTCGAAGTTGCAGTTTTACCACCCAAGGTGCATGCTCCGTTCGGAGTAAAGATAGCCACGCCAATTCCAGTGGCAATGTCGGCTGTAACACCATTCCACACAAATGCTGTACCTTGGGACTACACAGCCGAGGCAAGAAGGAAAGGCAAGGTTATGTTGGGAGAGGCTATTGCGGCACAGGGTATGACGAGAATTAGTAGAGTTTATACCCCGGAGCATCTGGCTGAGTCGAGCAAGCAGGCTTCTAACCGGCCAACCATTATCGAGACCGGGCCAGATGGTCTCTGGAGAAAGATACAGGCCAAGGAATACTCGATTATTGACCAGCTGAACAAAACACCTGCGCAAATTTCTATCCTTGCTTTGCTACAAAATTCCGATGCACACAAGAATGCTTTGCTAAGGGTGCTGAGCGAAGAATATGTGCCAAGCAACATCACCGGCGGAGAGATGGCTAACATGGTAGGACAGGTATTGGAAAGTCACAAGATCACTTTTCATGAAGATGTGCTGCCACCGGAAGGGTTGAGTCACAACAAGGCATTGCACATCACCGTGCAATGCGAAGACTATTTTATCACCAGAATCTTGATTGATGGAGGGTCCAGCCTCAACATTTGTCTGTTGGTAACACTCAGGACATTGGGTAAGGGACTGCACGAGATTAAGGACGGGGCCATCAACGTAAAAGCTTTTGACGGCTCCCAAAGGTCCACCATTGGGGAAATTAGTCTGTGTTTGCAAATGGGGCCTACTTAGTTCGATGTGGATTTTCAAGTGATAGACGTGCCGGCATCTTACAATCTGCTGTTGGGACAACCCTGGATTCATGCTGCTGGAGCCGTAGCATCAACACTACATCAGGCAGTGAAGTTTGAGTGGAATCACCAAGAAGTGATCATTCACGGCGACGGTAGCAATCCCATATACAATCGCCAGACCATCCCAGCAATAGGAGGCAGAAGAAAGATAGGCGGGGAGACCTATCACCACATCGAGCGAGTCAACGCCGTTGACAAGGACAAATGGTGGGACAACAAAATTGAAAGCATATTGAACTGGAGCGGATACGAACCTGGCAAGGGGCTTCGCAAGAACCTCCAAGGAATCGCTAAGCCTATAAAACTAAAGAAACATGGCACCACCTTCGGTCTGGGATATGAGTATACCTGGAAAGAATTCAATGACTGGTCGCTACCATGGCGCGGTCCTTACTATCTATTGGAGCCGTCAATACCACGCTTGGAACAGACTTTCCAACTGGTCGAAGTTATCTATGGGTCAGAAGAAGAGGAAGCACTGGCAGCAATGAGGAATTTGTTCCTGTAAGACGATGATATGGATTGTTGTGTCATTTTCGAGGAGGAGGGGGAGGAAGGCCCTTCCATACGGGCTGTAAGCAGAGGAGCATGCCTCAATAACTGGACCATCAGAACCACCAGAGCCCGGCGAGCCTCGGGCATTACTATTACTTGTATTGATGAACCAATGACTGTGACATGCAATGAGACAACGCAACAAACGGACATAGATTCAGAGGAAGATCATATACTGGAGGAGATTGTTAAGGAAGTTGAGAATTTTGAAAACAGACCGAAGTCCAACCTGGATGAGACTGAGATGTAACCTGGGAGATGCAGAAAACGTCAAAGAACACGAATCAGCGTTCACTTATCGTCATCAGAAAGGAGAATACACAGAATTCTAAAAGAATTATGAGGACATATTCGACTGGTCGTGACGACATGACGGGCCGAGCACGATCTATTGTGGCTCACAAACTGCCAACGATCCGACATGTCCGCCGGTAAAGCAGAAGCTCAGAAAGTTCAAGTCGTAATATGATTCTGAATCAAGGAAGAAGTCACCAGTAGGTTCAAAGCCAGGTCCTCAGGGTAGTGGACTAGCCAACGTGTTAGCCAATATCGTGCTAGTACCAAAGAAGGACGGGAAAGTTTAGAGTCTGTGTCGACTACCGGATCTCAACCGGGCCAGTCGAAAGACGACTTTCCTTTACCAAACATACACATCCTGAATCGACAATTGCGCCAAGCACGAATTGCAATCGTTCGTGGATTGTTTCGCTGGTTTACCATCAGATTTGGATGGATGAAGAAGATGCTAAGAAATCGGCTTTCATTACGCCGTGGGGATTGTACTGCTACAAGAGATGTCGTTTGATTAAAGAATGTAGGGGCCAACCTACATGAGGGCTATGACTACTATTTTTCATGATATGATACACAAGAGATCGAGGTGTATGTGATGACGTTAAAATCAAGTCCAAAAAGGCCACTGATCCATGGAGGATTTGAGGAAGTTTTTCAACAGATTAGAGGAGGTACAACCTGAAATCTAAACCCGCAAAGTGGTGCAGTGTGGGGTTCCTGTCGGAAGTTACTTGGTTTTATCGTGAGCCGCCGAGGAATAGAACTGGATCCATCAAAGGTCAAAGCTATTCAAGAATTGCCACCGCCAAAGAACAAGAAGGATGTGATGAGTTTCTTGGGGAGACTCAACTACATCAGCCGGTTCATAGCACAGTCTACGGTCATCCTGTGAGCCGATCTTCAAGATGTTGAAGAAAGATTGCCGCCACCAAGTGGACTGATGAATGCCAGAAAGCTTTCGACAAAATCAAGGAATACCTGTCAACACCACCAGTTTTGGTCCCGCCTGAGCCAGGTAGACTTTGCTACTCTACATTGCAGTATTAGAGGTGCCTTCGGTTGCGTCCTGGGTAGCATGATGAACGGAAGGAAAGAGGCAGGCCATTTACTACCCCAGCAAGAAGTTCATCTCCGTACGAAGTGCATTCTCTGTTAAGCGTACCTGTTGTGCTCTGACTTGGGTGGCCCAGAAGCTGAGGCACTACCTCTGTGCCTATACTACCTACCTCATATTAAGGATGGATCCTCTAAAGTACATCTTTCACAAGCCCATGCCCACTGGCAAGTAGCCAAGTGGAAAATCCCTGGTTTGAGTGAATTTGACATTGATCTACGTGAACTCAGAAGGCAATCAGGGACAACAACAGCAGATCACCTTTGCTGAAAAACCCCGTGGATGGAGAATGCGCGAACCCTTGAAGACTGTATTTACTCCTGACGAAGAAGTATCGTTCATAGAGAGGAACATTGCAGAATTCCTATGATGGTTGGAGAGAGTTTTTCGATGGAAGCAAGCAAATTCAAAGGAGTTGGCACAGGAGCAGTCCTAGTATCAGGAAAACCGGTCCAGCATTATCCGGTGTCTGCCAAACTCAGGTTCCCGTGCACCAACAATATGGCCGAGTACGAAGCCTGCATCTTAGGGCTCAAGATGGCTATTGACATGAACGTACAAGAGTTGCTAGTAATTGGAGATTCAGACTTACTCATACATCAGGTCCGAGAAGAATGGGCGACCAAGAACTCCAAGATGCTCCCGTATCTGCATCACGTGCGGGAGCTGAGAAAGAGGTTCACAAAGACAGAATTCCGACATGTTCCCAGAATCCAAAATGAATTCGCCGATGCATTGGCTACCCTATCATCCATGATACAGCATCCAGACAAAAACTTCATTGATCCCATTCCAGTAAAAATCCATGATCAGCCAGCTTATTGTGCCCACATTGAAGAAGAGGCGGACGGAAAGCCTTGGTTTCATGATATCAAGGAATATTTAGCAAAGGGAGAATACCCAGGGCTTGCAAATCCTATTCAGAAGCGCACACTTCGGAGGTTATCCAACAACTTCTTTCACAGCGGAGGAATCCTATATAGGAGGACTCCTGATTTGGGATTATTAAGGTGTGTCGACGCAAAGGAAGCATCTATGTTACTGGAGGAAATCCACGCAGGGACCTGCGGTCCACATATGAACGGTTTTGTCTTAGCCAAGAAGATACTCCGGGCTGGTTACTTTTGGATGACTATGGAAACGGACTGCATTCAGTATGTCTGGAAATGCCACCGCTGCCAGATACATGCAGACATGATAAAGGTACCTCCAAATGAGCTTAATGCAACAAGCTCACCATGGCCGTTCGCCGCTTGGGGAATGGATGTCATTGGACCAATCGAGCCTGCTGCTTCCAACGGGCACAGATTTATCCTAGTAGCAATCGACTATTTCACCAAATGGGTCGAAGCAGCATCTTACATAGCAGTAACTAAGAAAGTTGTGGCAGACTTTGTCCGCGACCGCATTGTTTGTCGGTTCGGGATTCCAGAGTCAATCAGTACTGATAATGGCTCCAACCTCAACAGTGACTTGATGAAAGCTATGTTGAAACCTTCAGGATCAAACACAAGAATTCCACAGCCTATAGGCCTCAAATGAACGGAGCCGTGGAACCGCCAATAAGAATATCAAGAAGATACTGAGGAAAATGATAGAGAAGAATAAGCAATGGCATGAAAAACTATCATTTGCTCTGCTGGGATATCGCACCACAGTCCGCACATCAACCGGGGCAATCCCCTATGTGCTGGTTTATGGTACAGAAGCCGTCATTCCTGCCGAAGTAGAAATCCCTTCCCTAAGGATCATACAGGAAGCGGAGCTCAACGACGCAGAATGAGTGAAAAGTCGTTATGAGCAACTAGCTTTTATAGACGGAAAGAGGATGAACGCAGTTTTCCATAGTCAACCCTATCAGAACAGAATGTCCAGAGCCTTCAACAAAAGAGTCAAGCCAAGACAGTTCACACCGGGACAGCTGGTTTTAAAGAAAATTTTTCCGCATCAAGATGAATCCAAAGGGAAGTTCTCTCCCAATTGGCAGGGTCCATACATGGTTCACCGGGTTCTGACAGGAGGAGCCCTCATACTTGCAGAAATGGACGGAGAAGTTTGGCCAAAACCAATCAATTCAGATGCAGTCAAATGCTACTATGTGTAATCTTTGTGTTTTCCTATATGATGTAATTTGAACTACGTCTGACTAGATTCTCGTTTTAGAGGGGATACGTAGGCAGCCTTATGGGTTCGGTCACAATTCAATAAAATTTTCATTTCCCCCCGCAATTGGAAACTGGGGCAGAATTTTGAGGAGGACTCTCAAAATTCTGAAGTGATTTCAGCCAATCATTGCAAGCAACGGTCAGAGGCATCAACCCATTGAATGTGGCAGAATTTTGAGGAGGACCCTCAAAATTCCGTAGCAAGAGAAGTTGCAATGTCATGAGCCACGTCACAGTCGTCGGTTCATCTAAAAGTTATTTCTTAAATATATACCTATGTCATATTTTTACAAATTCATGCATATTTATTATCGAAATCATTTTGTTCAGCGACGCTACCCCCAATGATACATACCGTATCACCAGATCAAAGGAGAACAGGTCAAGCAAGGCCAGCGGGGATACGAACTAACCTCCCCTCTATAAAACTCATGATTTTTCTTTGGATGCAGACACTTGGATTGCGACAGCATCTGACATACTATACAGTCACGAGACAAACGTTGTTCAGGAATACAACTCTCAGAATTGCTGCATTTACCAGCATTTGCTATTCACGCACGCCGGCGACATTCCCTATATCGCAATATCCCCAGCGGTCACAATATCGCAACCTGCTATCAGCTAAGAAAACTCTATTACCATTTGCCATTTTATTTTATTTCTGCATTGCATAAGGCTACCATTCCACCTTCCGAGACTAAACACTGTCTCCATCTGCATTTTCTGCATTGCATAAAGCTCCCATTCTGCCTTTCGAGACTAAACACTGTCTCCATCTGCATTTTCTGCATTGCATAAGGCTACCATTCTTCCTTCCGAGACTAAATGCTATCTCCACCTGCATTTTTTTGCATTGCATAAGGCTACCATTCTGCCTTCCGAGACTAAACACTGTCTCCATCTGCATCTGCATGGCTGAAAGATCGCCACTTTATTTACGCTTGCATGGCTGAAAGATCGCCACTTTATTTACACTTGCATGGCTGAAAGATCGCCGCTTTATTTACACTTGCATGGCTGAAAAATCGCCACCTATTGCATTTCATGGGCTGAAAGATCGCCAAATACTGCATTCTATGGGCTGAAAGATTGCCAAATTATCCGAGGGCGTCATTGTTCAGAGGCACCATTTGCATAGCCCGAGAACACCATGCCATGGCCTGAGGATCCCTTTAATATTTTGCATATGATTATTCAAAGGCATCATGGTTCGGAGGTATCATTCTCATAGCCCGAGAGCATCATTTCATGGCATGCGAATCCTTTATTATTATACGGACTTCATCCTAACCGTCCAAAGACAACATTCATGGTCCGACGGGAATTTGCATCACGTTTAAGTTTACGCACAATATATGCTTGTATTTGCTTATTTGCAGGTAAACCGGCGAGCAACGACCATCTCGGCAGGAGCGATCCCGCTCCAATTCCCGCAGCCCTACCAGACCTCAACCATTTACCCCGTCCTAAATATCGCGTCCGTTCTTGAGAAGTCTCCGTCGGCATGCTCCGCCGACAGATCCTGAACTACATATGGCCTGATTCCTGTAAGACCAGGGATATGTAGGCAGCTCAGAATCCAGGGCGCGGCCGAACCTCTTCAAACCGTTTCGCCAGGTCAAAATACGCCATCATATCTTTACCCGACAACTCTTTCATCCTTCCCAGATAAAGAGGGGCAGCTGTTGATACCCAATTTTTCCCTGTATATTTTTAATATGCAAAATACTTTTAAATAGCCTGTATATGCATATATAAGCAGGTCCCAAGGTTTTATTATTTTTCCTTAATTTTCAAAGATTTTTAAATCAATTTATGGCCCTATTTGTATCAAGAAAACCCAATAATTATCCCCAAAATTATCATTTTGGTGATTTATTTATTGGACTCTTATATTTACACTAAAATATAGCTAACATAATTTTTATACATTTTTACAAATTTATTTAGTATTTTAAAAGCTAAATTGCATATAATTGCAATATTAGCCTCTTTTAAGGCTTAATTGTATTTATAGTTATAAAATTAACTCCAATATTTTTAATTCGATTATTACGTATTATTAATCATTTTAGTACCTTTGATTTATTTCCAAAAATTATTCTACTATTTTTATAAAATAAACAAGGAAAAAATGGCTATTTAAATATTAGCCCATTTTCATCTCAAATTTTTAGCCTGATTTGGCACCCAATTAAACCCAGCCTGAGGCCCAATTACCCTGACCCAAATCCTAATCTACCCGACCCATGCCCTTTTAAATAACCCGCCCAGATCCCACATTCAATCCAGGCCGTTGATCAAAATGATCAACGGCCACCCTTTAATCTTTCCTTTTTAATTTCCCATTACCCCCTAAACCTAATCATTTCTCACCGGTATCCGCCTTTGAATTCCCATTCTCTCTCAAACTACTCTCCAACCCTAGCCGCCGCCTTTAACCACCACCCCAAAATCGCCTGAATTCATGGCTTCCAAAGCCATTAAAGGCCTGTACCTGCCTCCTATAACTCCTACATGCTCGATTATTAGGGTTTCAAGACCAGACTTTGAAGAAGTTTGGTCCAGACCTTGGTCTATTTCAGTGCTATGCTATCTCCGGTCATCTTCGACCTTGTTCCGGCCAGCCATGGCTATTCAAGCCTGACTCTTGGCTTCTCCTGCTCAGATCAATGACCTTCCAAGCTTTTCTCACCATCTAGGTTCTTCTGAAACCCTAACCTTCGAGGTTCTTCTGTTTCTTTTAGATCCGTTGTAGATCTGTGTTTTCTCTAAGCTTTTAAACGTTTTCTCAAAGTTTCTTTCAAGGCTTTACCTTCAAAACCCCTTTTACCTTTTCCGATTTAGGATTCTGTTAAGTCATTTCAAAGCTTTTCTGATTTTTAACATGTTCTACTGTGTTTTTCATGTTGTTCTTCTACTAGAGTATGCATGTTAGAAGTTTTAGTCCTCTTTGAAACTTCTGAATTTATTTGTTAGTATTCTTTTGCCTTGATTTACTTGCTTTTC
>NW_017678218.1:0-692 GCF_001879085.1 Nicotiana attenuata
ATCAAGCTAGTGACTCAGTTACCAGTAATTAGTGAAAAGGCCGTCCCATGGAATTATGGCCGAGTGACAGTGACGTATAAAGGGAAGGAAGTTAAGGAAGAAGTTTGTGAAACCCATGGGCTGACTCGCTCAGGAAGGTGCTTTGCTCCTGATGAGTTGAGAAAGGCTAAACTCACCAAAGACAATCCAGTACCAGTAAAGAAAGTCGTAACTGAAGAAGAGGCAGAAGAATTCTTGAAGAAGATGAAGGCACAAGATTATTCCATTGTAGAACAGTTGAGAAAGACCCCAGCACAAATCCCATTGCTATCATTACTAATCCACTCAGATGAGCACCTGTCGAGTAGATCGATGCTTTTTCAATTTTGGAGCCGACATGGTCGGGACTCATTTTTTGCATGTTGAGGGAAGCCTGTGTTTTAACCGGTTGTTTCCGAAGTAGATTCGGAGGATTTTTTAGCAACAGTCCGGCGTCCCCGAGTCGCATTTTTTAGGCTGTAGCAGTCGTTCTGACCATAGTTGTATGCATTTGGCCGGGGCCATTTTTGATCCCGAGAAGCAGTTTTAGGCGTCCACACCGAGGGTATGCCCTTTAGGGATTCTTACAAATGCGACGTGTAGCCTAAACTGCGGGATTTTTCATGCTTGTTGAGGTCTTACAGTTTGTCATGCCTGTTGAGGTCTTACAGTTT
>NW_017678218.1:3413-8205 GCF_001879085.1 Nicotiana attenuata
TGGCGAAATGGCAAATCTTGCTTACGGAGTTTGATATTGTCTACGTGACCCGGACTGCAATGAAAGCACAAGCGCTGGCTGATCATTTAGCCGAAAATCCGGTTGATGATGAATATGAACCTTTGAAAACATACTTCCCCGATGAGAGATAATGCATGTTGAAGAATTAGAACAAGTCGAGAAGCCAGGATGGAAACTGTTCTTTGATGGAGCTGCCAACGCCAAGGGTGTCGGGATAGGAGCAGTACTGATTTCTGAGACAGGGCAACACTACCCTGTCACTGCTCAACTTCGTTTCTATTGCACCAATAACATGGCTGAATACGAGGCATGTATCTTGGGTTTGAGATTGGCTATAGACATGGGTGTCTAGGAAATCTTGGTCATGGGTGACTCGGATCTTCTGGTACACCAGATTCAGGGTGAATGGGAGACACGAGATTTGAAGCTCATACCGTACCGGAAGTGTTTGCATGAACTTTGTCAATGGTTTCAATCAATAGATTTCCGACATATTCCAAGGATTCACAATGAGGTTGCCGACGCTTTGGCTACTTTGGCGTCAATGCTGCATCATCCAGACAAGGCTTATATGGACCCGTTACAGATTCAGGTCCGAGATCAGCATGCCTGTTGTAATGTGGTGGAAGAAGAGCTTGATGGTGAGCCGTGGTTCCATGATATCAAAGAATACCTCCGGATGGGAGTGTATCCAGCACAAGCTACGGGGGATCAAAAGAGAGCAATTCGACGCCTGGCAAGTGGGTTTTTCTTCAGTGAGATGCATGGATGCTAAACAGGCTAAAGTTATCATGACCGAGGTGCATGCGGGAGTTTGTGGACCTCATATGAGTGGATATGTATTGGCAAAGAAGATTCTCGGAGCGGGTTATTATTGGCTTACTATGGAACGGGATTGCATCAGTTTCGTGCGCAAGTGTCATCAATGTCAGGTACATGGAGATTTGATTCATTCTCCACCATCTGAATTGCATACAATGTCGGCTCCATGGTCGTTTGTTGCTTGGGGAATGGATGTCATTGGGCCGATCGAGCCAGCGGCGTCAAATGGGCACAGGTTCATTCTGGTAGCTATTGATTATTTCACTAAGTGGGTTGAAGCGAAGACCTTAAAATCTGTGACCAAGAAGGCAGTGGTCGATTTTGTGCATTCGAATATCATCTGTCAGTTTGGGATCCCGAAGGTAATCATCACAGACAATGGTGCCAACCTCAACAGTCATTTGACGGCGGAGACATGTCAGCAGTTTAAGATCACGCACCGCAATTCCACCCCATATCGTCCTAAGGCAAATGGAGCGGTCGAACCAGCTAACAAGAACATCAAGAAAATACTTCGGAAAATGGTAGAAGGGTCCAGGAAATGGCATGAGAAGTTACCTTTCGCCCTTTTAGGCTATCGCACTACTGTCCGCACTTCAGTAGGGGCGACTCCTTATTCACTGGTGTATGGCACTGAGGCAGTAATACCCGCAGAGGTTGAAATCCCGTCCCTTCGGATTATTGCCGAGGCGGAAATTGATGATGTTGAATGGGTCAAAGTCCGCTTGGAACAACTAAGTTTGATTGATGAAAAGAGATTGGCAGCAGTATGTCATGGTCAGTTGTACCAACAGAGAATGGCAAGAGCATATAACAAGAAAGTGCGTCCGCGGAAGTTTGAAGTAGGGCAATTGGTGTTGAGGCGTATCTTACCTCATTGGGCTGAGGCAAAAGGAAATTCGCCCCGAACTGGCAGGGGCCATTTGTTGTAACCAGAGTGTTGTCCAATGGCGCATTATATTTGACAGATGTGGAAGGAAAATGTGTAGAAATGGCTATTAACTCCGATGCAGTCAAGCGATACTATGTATGATTTCTTGGTTTAATTGTACTTTATTGTATTTGGCATACTTTTGAGATTGAAATGACGAAGGCATTTTGTTCTGCTATCCAAACACTTTATCCTTTGTTATCCCTTTTGAGCCTCATTTACTTTCTTTCGTACCCCTTTTTCGGAATCAATCACAACTCGGGAGCTCGAGCAAGGAAAATCAGTGAAGAAACAAGAAAACACAGTCCAAAAGAAAAAGGAAAAAGAAAAGAAAAAAAAACGAAAAGAGAAAAGAAGGCAAAAAGAAAAAAAAGAGAAAAAGAAAAGAAAAGAGAAAAAGGAAAATGAAAAAAAAGAAAAGAAAGAAAAAGAAATGAAAAGAAAGAAAAGAAAGTGGAAGAAAAGGAAAGATTGCAACAACAAAGTAGTTTTTATGACCTGAACTACGTTCAACTTGATCCCGAAAGGGCATAGGCAGCCTCTCCCTGAGGTTCAGTCACACCAAAACAAAATCCCAAAAGTCCCCACGAAAGAAACTGGGGCAGCAGTTGTGGTTGTGTAAGAAATTTGATTCCAAAAGTTGTAGTTTCGAACCCACGTCGAATTGTTTTAGAGCCATTGATACCCTTTCTTTCTAACCCCTTCCAAAAGCCTGCATTACGGTCCAAAGAAAGAACTTCTGATCAATCTTCAGGAAGTGCCAATACGAGCAAGTAAAAGTGGTTTGCGTCAGGGGCAACATTCCGATGCAAAGAGAAAATGATAAAAATGAGAGAGTCTTATTGGTGAAAACCCTCAAGGGCACCGTAAGGCGAAGGTGAGTTTTTCAGACAGGCAAATGAGACAAGTCTGTGGTCAAAAGCTGCTCAAGACATTGCAAGACGAGCAAGGTTTGGGTTTGGGTGAAAATCAGGTTGTGAAAGTCCGGAACAGCAAATGTGGCAATCGAAAGTTGATTGGTTAGACAGACTGGGCTGGTTAATCCAAAATGCATGGCATGCTCAATGGTACCAGCAGTTCCACTCAGATAAGTCTCATTCTCTTCTTTCTTCATTACAAATCATCCGTTCTCGGATTCTCTTTATCCTTAACCCTCGAGGTCGTTGCATTTCATTCTTTCGAGGTCTATCTTTAAGATGTTTCAGTGTCAGTTCTGTTCGAAACAAAAGGAAGGAATGTCAAGGCTAACTACTAGCTTCCTAGTTGTACAGACAGGGCCAGAATATATCAAAGATGTCATAAAGGACCACTGGAAGTTTCATCGGTGGATTAATCGGATAATTGTGGGGAAGAAGCGAAGTTTCAAAAGAGGGGTCAGAAACACAAAAACAACAATATGGGATAGGACACTTGGGTCATCAGAATCAAGGGGTTGAAATTCGGTCAGGAAGTTAAGGGGGGTTCAAGGCAAGTCCAGGAAGGAGGTCAACGAGTAGTAACAGCAGCAACAGCAGTGAAATCACAGCTCCTGGTAGTCCCAGCTACCAAACCTTCCCGAACTACACTGACCTGATTCCTTTTTAGCAAAGGATATGTAGGCAACCTCCGAAGCAGGGTGCGGTCAAACTTTTCAAAATGCTTCACACGGAATATTCAAACGGGCAAAAATCGCTCGTTTCCGCTCACTTATCTTTGCACGGAAACTCTTCATGTTCCGGAGCAAAGAGGGGCAGCTGTGAGCACGTGATTTTTGCCCTATATGAATTATTCCCAAAAATTCAAAAATGATTTCTTTATTATTTCACAATTTTTGTGAATTTTTGTGTTATTTTCTGATAATTGTTGCATTTTATTGGTGTTTGTTTTAATTCGTATTAAAATATAAAAAATACATTTGGCATTTGCATTTAGGATTTACTTTCATATTTTAGGATTAGTAAGGGGGTTAAGTGGTTTTTTTAGAATAAAATATAAAAAAAATAACAAAATAGTCCAGTTTTGCATTTTTAATTGTTGAATTTGCCATGAAATAGTTTTTAAACATTTTTAGGAAATAGTTTAACTTTTAAATATATTAGGTCTTTATTTTTGCATTTTTATTAAGTCAGAAAATATAAAAAAAATATAAACAAATGAAAACAAAAACAAAACAAGAATAAAAAGAAACTAAAATAAAGAAGCATAGGGCTGGCCAACATTGGGCCATTTTTGTTCAGGCACTCAAGCCCAAACCCCAAACCCCTTCCAAACCAATCCCAGCCCAAACGCCCAAGATGAAATCCCAAAAATCCGGCCAAAATCAAGCCCAGTCATAGCCAACCCGGTCCATCCTCCACACCCTACCAAAACGACCCCGTTTCCCCCAATTTAATCACCCTCGATTCTTTTAATCCAACGGACGAGAACTGCCTAGGTTTTGTGATATAAATTGTCCTAACACTACCCTACCCCCCTCAGACCCCCTCACCCTCCCATCTCTCTCACCTGTTCATCAGAGACCCTTAACCTCGCCGTCCTCCGCCGCTTGCCGCCGGCCGGAAATCGCCTCCTTCGGGGTGATCATCCAATAAGCCCCAAAATTACACTGCTGCGTCTCCTTCACCTCCCCATCTCTAATCTACCATTAGATTTCTTCAAAACCCTCCCAAACTGCTCGAATATGCAAAACCGCCTCCGCCGCACACGGCGGCGCCGCCACCCAAACATTACCAAATTCACACCCCAACCTTGCCTTCCCTTCCCCATACCTATACCACACTCTGTTTTCCCAAAATTCCCTTGTATCGCCTCAGATTATGGAAACCCTAACCCGCCGCCCCTAAACTCCACCACCTCAAGTTGGCGGCGCCGGCTTCAACCACTCCCAAATCAATACCCTGAGGCCCCCTTTGCCTCCCACATAATTAAATCCTGTACTAGTTCTCCTCAAACATCCCTGAAACCACTCGAATCTCGCCGGAGTTGGGTGAATTTTGAAGTGACGAGCCGGCAGAACCCTAGAGTCACAATCAGTGAGTT
>NW_017678218.1:15473-17323 GCF_001879085.1 Nicotiana attenuata
ACTCTTGTTGCACCCCAAAAATGAATTTTTGTTAGAATCATTAGTAGAAATAAGAAAATGATTCTGTTGGTACATTCGAGTAATTAAACGTTTCACAATTAGGAAACTTAATTTTTGTTATAACCTGGATTTTCCAACAAAATCGACCTATTTCTATTTAAACCATGATCATGAGCAAGTGCATAAATATACTCCTGAAAGATAAGTGGATATAGGAAGTTGTCTTGTTGCGATCTATCTGGCTGTAAATATCTTTGGATTTCTTCCATTTGAAATTTGATTTGAACCAAAGATGGACGATTTTGAGGGTTATCAAATGATACATAGTGCGATACAGTTAAAACAAAGTATTATAGTAAGAATAGATACCTTGGATATAGGTAAACTTCTCAACGGATTCTCTATCATCTCTTTTTATTTTTTTCGTTTCGTTTAATTGGTCTATGTTATAGTGTTATAGGATAATAAGATGGTTAGAAATCCTTTATTTTTTCAACCTAATCGACTCTTTTGACTTCGGAAAAAAACTTTCTTTATCAATATACTGTTTCTTCTACACACACATCTCCATAATAGAAAATGGTAATAGTTAGGATTCATTAAAAAAATCGAGAATCCACTCATGGGACAAGAAACCCTTCCCGAATCAGGCACTAATAAATTTTTAACGTCTAATTAGATCGGGAATCATTCAAATTAAGAACAAAAGCTCGTTGCTTTTTCTTTCCCTATAATTTAATTGAAGCATGGTTGATATGTAGGTGGTGGTGCTTGGTATGTGGATGGAGGTATTTGATATGTGGGCGGAGGTGTTTGATATGTGGGTGGAGGTGTTCGATAGGTAAATGGAGATTTCGAGCCTTGAGCCACCATTACTGGACCCAAAGTCTTTCTTCTTTGATATGCCGCCTGATTGCAATGCTTTATTTGTGGCCTGTAATGCCTCAAAATTCGTTACCATCCCGCTTTTGATGCCTTCCTCAATTCTTTCCCCAAGTTTAATATCGTAGAATTTATTGTTTTCAATAACCATCAACCTTTCATAGTACTGCGGGTCCTCTGCTCTAACGAAGAACTTATTCATCTATTCTTCGTCCAAAGATGGCCTGATCTTGGCTGCTTCTGACCTCCAGCGGGTAGCATACTCGCGGAAAGTCTAAGTGGGTTTCTTCTTAAGATTCTAGATGTAGAAAA
The DNA here is from genome assembly GCF_001879085.1 of Nicotiana attenuata. Classification (NCBI taxonomy): domain Eukaryota; kingdom Viridiplantae; phylum Streptophyta; class Magnoliopsida; order Solanales; family Solanaceae; genus Nicotiana; species Nicotiana attenuata. The sequence goes on from NW_017678218.1 coordinate 16,668, forward strand.
CATCGGGTGCATTTTCTGTGTTGAACCTGAATCGGTCCATGAAATTCGATGCAATACCTACCCAATTGGACCATTTCTTGGGATCCTGGCTAATGTACTAGGACAAAGCATCACCAGTAGACTCCTCATAAGGAGTTTCATCCGGGTCTTTTCATTTTTTCCTACTCCAACAAGCTTGTCGTAATAGGTTCTCAGATGAACCCTAGGATCGCCTGTACCATCAAACATCTCGAACTTAGGAGGTTTGTACCCCTCCGGTAGTTCCACATCTGGCTGTATGCATAGGTCTTCGTAATTCAATGATTCTATCCCCTTGCCGCCTTCGACACCTTGAACCCGACTTGCCAATTTCTTGAGTTCTTTAGCCATGTTTCTAATGAGCAGGTCCTTCTCAGAGGATTCTGGTGCATAGGAAGCTTGTTAAGTAGAGTGAGGTATGGTCTCCACATATATGGGGTTGCTTTGATGAGTGTCAGGGACTTGGGTGTAATAATGGTCATTGGTTGAGTTTTGAGGATCGGGAATGGGTTGTGCTGTATTTTGGGGAGTGTGGTAAGTGGTGGTTGGTGGGTACTGGATTGATTGGTGGTGGTGGTGGTGTGGTGGAGTTGGTATTGGTAAGGGATTGAGATTTTGAGGTGGGGTTGGGTATTGAT
>NW_017678218.1:18920-23418 GCF_001879085.1 Nicotiana attenuata
AACAATTTTTCCTTTATAGGAAATTTCCAAATTTTCTTTTTATCATTTATACAATTATTCTCAAGCCGGAAAGAGGCTATAACAACTTTAATAAGTTTCAAGGCAAGCAATACAAGCATGCGCAAATCATGCCAAGGCGTACGGCCCGCTCCAACAGAAAATAAATTGTGCACTGCCGAGGGTCGAACGGCGCGAACCATAGATGCATCTATTACCCCGCTCGCGAACTATCCATGCGACGCGGTCAACATAAATTAAACAATCATCCTACTCGCGAATCATGCATGCGACGTAGGTACACATAGAAATACATGCTCAGATAGCAAATTAAGAATTTATCAGGGAATATTTATTCAAATAAAAGCCACTTTCTCTTTTAACAATTTAAGAAAAGAAGTTTAATCCTTTTTTAACTTTATTTACTAATTCGATGTGGTTTAAGCAATTCGAGCTGTCAATAGGTTTACAATTAATCCAAGTATAGCATGTTTTTGGGTCCTATACTACCCGGATAGTAGCATAATAGTAGCTACGCACGGACTCCCGTCACCTCGTGCGTACGTAGCCCCCACAAATACGAGCACATAACCAAATAATTCACCTATGGGGACAATTCCCTCTTACAAGGTTAGAAAGGAGATTCACCTCGCTCCTAGATCCATAACCGGCATTCCACGCTCCTCCGAAGACTTAAATCGACACACAACGCTCCAAAACTAGCCAATGATTATACAAATCCATTAATATATGCTCAATTACTCATTACAATCCAATTTATAGCAATTCCCAACCCCGATTGAAAAGTTGACAAAATTTCCCTCGGGCCCACGTGCCCGGATTCCTAAATTTTCGAAGATAAAGTTTACCCATGAACTCACGAACTCAAATATATGATTTTCTCTTAATTCCATACCCAAAATCGTGGTCAAAATCCAAGAATACAAATTTCCTAGGTTTTCTTCTAAATCCCAAAAATTCTACTAACTTACATGATTTTCCATGTTAAAATCTAGATATAATCCAAGTAATTAACTTGCAATAGGTGGGAATCACTTACCTTGACATGGATAATGAAAATGGAGCTCCAAAATCGCTCGCTCCTAGGTCGGCTCCCATGGAGGAAATGAGATGAAATGAGCCAAACCCATTTCTCACTGCCCATACGACTCTTTTTCGCGTTCGCGAGACACACATCGCGTTGGCGAAGAAGAAAATTTCCAAAAAAATATTTTCGAAACTCTCTTCAGATAGCCTCTAGTATAATGGCCATAACTTTTCGTACAAAACTCCAAATGACAAATGGTTTAATATTTTAAAAAGTAGACACCAAGATCTACAACTTTCATGTTTTGGTCGCCTCCCAATTCCTTATAGATTTTGGGATATAAGCTACCAAAGTTAGCCCTGTACAACACAATTTCTTCTTCATCTTCCCGGACAGCCTGTAGTGTACCAGCCATAACTTTTTGTACACACATCCAAATTCTAAATGGTTCACTTTTCTAAAAACTAGACACAAAGGGCTACAACTTTTATTTTTGTATCATCTCCAAATCTATATATCTATATAATCCTGGGAATTGGGTCGGTGACGTGGCAAGCCTCATTGACCAGGAATTGCTTTTATCTTTTTTCTCATTTTTTAAAGATTTTTCCTCTTTTTTTGAATTGATTTACTGGATCTTTTTAAAATGCCAAAAGTTCCCTCATTAATGTGTAAAGGTGCGTTAAAGAAATGAGCCATTAAAGAAATAAAAGTTACTCTCTCCTAGAATCCCAAACCCAACAGTTTGTAACGGCACACCAGTTATCATCTCATGCCGCTTCGGTACTCTCCATAATGAAAAACAAATTAAAAATTGCAGAGCAGTTATCGTTTACCAACTCAGGAATGAATACAGTTACCATTACAAACTTATCTATAAATATTTCATGCAGTTTCTCGTCATAGACATCGGTTCTCCTTTTGATCCAATAAATCCTATCCTCTTCTCTTTAGAGATCACCACCTGTGCATCTTTTTTTGGCAAGCCTCTAATTCACAATACCAAGCGCAAACCGAAATTCATGGCACTGTTTGTTTATTTCATATCTCTAGGCAACAAATTTTTGCAGAATTAGAGTTGGGCCGCCGGAAAGAGAAGTAGAGAATACAATCTTTGCTTTATCTCGAACTTCACATTTGCTTTGAGTTTGCTTTTATTCCTATTGTCAATAGCCCTTTTATTTGGAATTCCTGACATACTATTATTTTTATTGACATTTTGGCTTTCATCACTTTCATTAACTAGAATTAGATAATATTAATGCAAATTAAGTTGGTGTCTACTGTGTGGAAGCCCTTTTCTCAGTCTAATGGGTTTTGTAAAGTATGCAGTTGAGTTCGTGAATTGTCACGACCCAGATTTCCCACCCTCGGGAGTCATGATGGCGCCTACTAATAGGAGCTAGGCAAGCCAAATCAATTCACTTCTTTTAGCAATTATCGATCATTTAATAAAATCAAAACATCATATGATAAAGCGGAAGTCTCAACATATAATTAACTGGAAAAAAAATGCGGAAGTTTAACAGAATCCTCTACCCAAGAACTGGAGTCACAAACTCACGAACGTCTAGAGAATACTAAATACAAGGTTTGAATGAAACATAAAACTGTCTGCTTCGGTACAAATGATAACAAACTGAATAAAACAGAAGGGGCTCCGGGCCTGCGGACGTCAGCAAGGCTACCTCGAATGTCCCTGGACTGAAAGCTCGCTCCCAGAATGCTACTGCTACTCAAATGTTGCTCCAACACCTGGATCTGTGCAAAAAGATGCACAGAGTGTAACATCAGCACAACCGACCCAATGTGCTGGTAAGTGCCTGGCCTAACCCCGGCGAAGTAGTGACGAGGCTAGACCAGACTACCAGATAAACCTGTGCAGATATATATACAAGTACAACAAAATAATAACGAAAAGTAAACAATTAAAACTGGGAGGGGAACATGCTTATGGGGTAGCAGATAAAATGGAATATCAGGAATAACAAAGAAACTACATCTGATTTCTTCTAACACAGGATAAGGGAAAACAAACCACTTTCATTCGTTTCAATTTCCTCTCGTTGCAGGCGTGCAACTCGATCCCATTTCTTATAATATCACGTGGTAGGCGTACCACTCGATCCCATTTCATAATATCACGTGGTAGGCGTATCACTCGGTCCCATTTCATAATATCACGTGGTAGGCGTACCACTCGCTCCCATTTCATAGTATCACGTGGTAGGCGTACCACTCGCTCCCATTTCATAATATCACGTGGTCGGCGTTCCACACGATCCCATTTCATAATATCTCGTGGTCGGCGTGCCACACGATCCCATTTCTTTCAACACAATACACAAAATAATCCCGGCAAGGGAGAAAGATGTTATAATAAACTATCCCGGCAAGGGAACAAGATAATATAATAAACTATCCCGGCAAGGGAACAAGATAATATAATAAACTATCCCGGCAAGGGAACAAGATAATATAATAAACTATTCCGGCAAGGGAACAAGATAATATAATAAACTATCCCGGCAAGGGAGATCCAGCTATAACCAAACTTACTCAATTTCTACTTAACACAATTAAATCAATACTCAGTCTCATCAATTACTGGCTCGGTGTTAAAGATTTCCAACCAAAGTCCTCATAAACAACAATTAAGAATTCGATAATATAGCAATTCAGGACTCACGGTCATGCTCGACACCAGTGTATAGATACTCGTCACCATGCCTATACACCGTACTCGACAAATAGCAATTAACAAATAAGACTCTAATCCTATTCCCTCAAGCCAAAGTTAGACCAAACACATACCTCAACTTCCACGGCTAAATCAATCCACAACGACCACTTTCCCTCTCGAATTCGGCTCCAACTCAATCAAATCTAAGAAATAACGACTTTATAATATCAATAATAGCTAAACAAATCAAACCCAATGCCTAAATATAGATTCCCAACCTTTCTTCCAAAAATTTCAAAATCGACCCCGGGCCCGCTTGGTCAAAACACGAGGTTCGGACCAAATTCGTATCACCCATTCCCCCACGATCCCGGATATACAATTTGTTTTCAAATTCGACCCCCAAAACGAGGTCTAAATCAAAGAAAATTGAAAAGCCCTAACTCTATCCATTTTCCCCAATTTCAACCCTAGATTACATGATTTGAGCTTAGGAATTTGATAAATGATGATGGAAAATGAAGGAGACATGTTAAACAATACTTACCCAAGAAGCTTTGATGAAGAAATGCCCTAACAATCGCCTAGAAGCTTTGGAGAAGAAAGGGTTCGTGTATTTTTTGAATAAAACCCGACACTGTTCTGTTTTTATGACTTAAAAATCGCTGGGTGAAATTACCCTACGCGTTCGCGACAGTAGGGTCGCATTCGCGAAGGGCAGAAATTGACAACCATCGCGTTCGCGAGTGGAGAAGAGCGAACGCGAAGAG
>NW_017678219.1:0-4538 GCF_001879085.1 Nicotiana attenuata
TCAGAGTTTTTCGTGGAGGTCGATTCGGGTCGTCAGGGCCAGTCTCATCGTACAGAGGGATGTTATGAGTGTGGCGAGTATGGTCACATCAGGAGAGCTTGCCCGAGATTGAGGGGTACACAGTCACAGCAGCAGGGTCCTCGCCCCATGATTCAGGCACCAGGTGACCCACAGCCTGCCCAGCCAGCCAGGGGCAGGGGTAGGGATCATAGAGGTGGAGGTCGAGACCCTAGAGGTGGAGGCCAGACCGCCAGAGGTAGGGGTCAGCCGGTAGCCGATCGTCCCAGAGACATGGTTCAGGGAGGTGGGGCTGATCCCCGATTTTATGCTTTACCAGCCAGACCAGAGGCCGAGTCGTCAGATGCCGTTATTACAGGTACTATTCTGGTTTGTGATAGAGATGCGTCAGTGCTATTTGACCCTGGGTCTACATATTCATATGTATCGTCTTATTTTGCACCCTGCCTGGCTATGTCTAGTTATGCTTTGGACATTCCTGTTTATGTATCTACACCGGTGGGTGACTCTATAGTAGTCGACCGGGTGCATCGTTCCTGTGTGGTTGTGTTTGAGGGTCTAGAGACCCGTGTTGATTTACTGCTTTTAGATATGGTGGATTTCGACGTTATATTGGGGATGGATTGGTTGTCCCCGTATCATGCTATCTTAGATTGTCACGCCAAGACCGTGACCTTGGCTTTGCCAGAATTGCCCCGACTAGAGTGGAAAGGGACTTCGGGTCATGCCACTCGCAGTGTTATTACATATGTCAAGGCTCGACGCATGGTCGAGAAGGGGTGTTTAGCTTATCTGGCGTATGTTCGCGACTCCAGCGCAGAGGTTCCTTCTATTGACTCTGTTCCTATTGTTCGAGAGTTCCCTGAGGTTTTCCCTTCAGACCTGCCGGGCATGCCGCCCGACAGAGATATTTATTTCTGTATTGATCTGGCTTCGGGCACACAGCCCATTTCTTTTCCGCCGTATCGCATGGCCCCGCCAGAGTTGAAGGAGTTAAAGGACCAGTTGCAGGAATTACTAGAGAAGGGTTTTATCAGGCCTAGTGTTTCTCCTTGGGGTGCGCCGGTGTTATTTGTAAGGAAGAAGGATAGTTCGATGCGGATGTGTATTGATTACCGGCAGTTGAACAAGGTGACGATAAAAACAAGTATCCACTGCCGAGGATTGATGATTTGTTTGACCAGCTTCAGGGAGCAAAGGTGTTTTCAAAGATAGACTTGAGATCTGGCTACCATCAGCTGAAGATTAGGGCGTCTGATGTCCCTAAGACAGCATTCCGCACTCGGTATGGGCACTATGAGTTTTTAGTCATGTCGTTTGGGTTGACCAATGCCCCAGCAGCATTTATGGAGTTGATGAACCGAGTGTTCAGGCCATATCTAGACTTGTTCGTGATAGTCTTTATTGATGACATCCTGGTGTACTCTCGCAGTCAGGAAGAGCACGAGCAGCACCTTAGAGTGGTTCTTCAGACTTTGAAGGATAGTTAGTTATATGCTAAGTTTTCGAAGTGCGAGTTCTGGTTGAGTTCGGTTGCATTTCTGGGTCATATTGTATCAGCAGAGGGTATTCAGGTGGACCCGAAGAAGATTGAGGCAGTCAAGAATTGGCCTCGACCAGCTTCAGCGACCGAGATTCGAAGTTTCTTGGGGTTAGCAAGTTATTACCGTCGGTTCGTGGAGGGATTTTCGTCTATTGCAGCCCCGATGACTAGGTTGACCCAGAAGGGTGCCCAGTTCAGATGGTCAGATGAGTGTGAGGCGAGCTTTCAGAAGCTCAAGACAGCTCTGACTACGGCACCGGTATTGGTTTTGCCCACGGGTTCAGGGCCTTACACAATTTATTGTGATGCTTCCCGTATTGGACTTGGAGCAGTATTGATGCAGGATGGCAAGGTTATTGCTTATGCTTCGAGACAGTTGAAGATCCACGAGAAAAATTATCCGGTTCATGATCTAGAGTGGGCAGCGGTAGTTCATGCTTTGAAGATTTGGAGGCATTATCTATATGGTGTGACATGTGAGGTGTACACGGATCACAAGAGCCTGCAGTATCTGTTCAAGCAGAAGGAGTTGAATGTGAGGCAGATGAGATGGCTAGAGTTGTTGAAAGATTATGATGTTACTATCTTATATCACCCGGGTAAGGCCAATGTGGTGGCCGATGCATTGAGTAGGAAGTCTGCCAGCATGGGTAGTCTTGCTTATATCCCGGTCAGCCAGAGACCGCTTGCTTTAGATATTCAGGCGTTGGCCAATCGATTGGTGAGATTAGATATTTCTGAGCCTAGCAGAGTGTTGGCTTGCACGGTCGCTCGTTCTTCTCTATTGGAGCGTATCCGTGATCGGCAGTTTGATGATCCCCATTTGTGTGTCCTGAGAGACACGGTGCAGCTTGGAGGTGCCACGAAGGTGACTTTAGATGATGATGGTGTTTTGAGATTGCAGGGTCGAGTTTGTGTACCCAATGTTGATGGGATTCGAGAGTTGATCTTAGCGGAGGCCCACAGTTCTCGGTATTCTATTATCAGGACTTGCGGCAGCATTATTGGTGGCGTAGGATGAAGAAGGATATTGTTGCGTATGTGGCTCGGTGTTTAAACTGTCAGCAGGTCAAGTTTGAGCATCAGAGGCCTGGTGGTTTGTCTCAGAGGATTGAGCTTCCTGAGTGGAAGTGGGAGAGGATTACCATGGATTTCATTACTGGACTTCCGTTGACTCGGAAGAAGTTTGATGCTATTTGGGTCATTGTTGATAGGCTGACCAAGTCAGCGCATTTCATTCCAGTAGCAGTCTCCTATTCATCCGAGAGGTTAGCTGAGATTTATATCCGGGAGATTGTTCGCCTTCATGGTGTGCCAGTATCTATCATTTCGGAGCGGTTCAGCAAGAGTTAGGTACCCAGGTTCAGTTGAGCACAGCGTTCCATCCTCAGACGGACGGTCAGTCCGAGCGGACTATTCAGATTTTGGAGGATATACTCCGGGCTTGTGTCATTGATTTTGGAGGCTCGTGGGACCAGTTTCTGCCTTTAGCAGAGTTCGCCTACAACAACAGTTACCAGTCCAGCATTCAGATGGCCCCATATGAGGCGTTGTATGGTAGGCGATGTCGGTCTCCAGTCGGATGGTTCGAGCCGGGAGAGGCTCGGTTATTGGGTACAGACTTAGTTCAGGAGGCCTTAGATAAGGCCAAGATTATTCAGGAGAGGCTTCGTTCAGCTCAGTCTAGGCAGAAGACTTATGCAGACCGTAAGGTCCGAGATGTAGCTTTCATGATCGGAGAGCGAGTATTGCTCCGGGTGTCGCCTATGAAGAGCGTGATGAGATTCGGAAAGAAGGGCAAGCTTAGCCCTAGGTACATTGGTCCGTTTGAGATTCTTGATCGAGTAGGAGAGGTGGCTTATAGGCTTGCATTGCCACCTAGCTTATCAGCCGTGCATCCAGTTTTTCATGTGTCTATGCTTCGGAGGTATCACGGCGATCCTACCCATGTATTAGACTTCAGCACGGTCCAGTTGGACAAGGATCTGTCATATGAGGAGGAGCCGGCAGCTATTCTAGACCGGCAGGTTCGACAGCTGAGGTCGAAGAGTTTTCCTTCTGTTCGTGTTCAGTGGAGAGGTCAGCCCCCTGAGGCCTCGACCTGGGAGTCCGAGTCTGACATGCGGAGCCGTTATCCACATCTATTTCCTGACTCAGGTACTTCTTTCTTTTGTCCGTTCGAGGACGAATGATTGTTTTAGAGGTGGAGGATGTGACGACCCAAAGGGTCATCACCTGTTTCCTCGTTCATTCTGTGCTTCCGAGGCCTTGAAAACCTCATTTTTACTTGCCTCGATTTGGATGCGCAGTCCGGGCGCGTAGCCGGAAAGCTTTTATGTTGAAATATGTGAATTCTGTGAAAAATTTGAAGAATTTTGATATTAATATGTTTAAGGTTGACTTCGGTCAACATTTTTGGTAAACGGACCGGAACTCGAGATTGGACGGTCCGTAGAAAAATATGGGACTCGGGCATGTGCCCGGAGTCGAATTTCGAGGTCTAGAGCCCGAGAAATGAATTTTTCTGTGAAATTGTTTTTCTGAAATTATTAAGAAAAATGGAAATAAAAATTTATTAAAAGACTGTGGTATCGGGCTCGTATTTTGGTTCCGACGCCCGGTACAAGTCTTAGATATGTGTTATGCGCTTTCTGTAAAGTTTGGTCGAAATCGGACGTCGTTTGACGTGTTTCGGACCTAAATGTCTAAAGTTTTAAGTTCATGAATTTTGAAATGAAAATGATGAGTTTGAGGCTTGATTCAATGATTTTGATGTTATTTTGGCAATTTAATCGCTCGAGTAAGTTCGTAGGATGTTATTGAGTTAGTGTGTGTGTTTGGTTAGGAGCCCCGAGGGCTCGGGAGTGAATTGGAGGTGTTCGGGGTGGTTTTGGACTTAGGATGATATCAGATTTTCTGCAATTTTTACACAGGGATATCCTTCTTCGCGATCGCGCTCTTCCCCACGCGATCGCAT
>NW_017678219.1:5407-7350 GCF_001879085.1 Nicotiana attenuata
TAATTGCTATATGATCGAGTACGATGTATAGGCATGGTGACGAGTATCTATACATTGGTGTCTAGCATGACCGTAAGTCCTTATAAGGTGATTATCGTGAATTGGTTGTGAATTTCATGTTTATTGGAGGATTTCTATATATTGTGAATAACATGTGAACGGTGTTATGATCATTTGATTCCTAGGAGCATTGGCTCGGATTGTGATACGAATATTGAAAGTATATGAAATGACTTAATTCTTTGGAGCGTTGGCTCAAATGATAGAGTGAGTTATAAGATAAGAAAAGTAAGAAAGAGAAAGCGTTGTTGATTATTCCCTTGCCGGGACATTTGGTTGAACTTGTTGGTTTCTTTCCCTTGCCGGGGTTTTTGTCAAATATTTGCTTATTTTATGCCCCTTAATCGTGACTGTTGTTTGGGGAGTCAGACTGTTAAATGATATTGAGGGTCGGGTTGCACGCCGCAACAATAATATATGAGGATCGGGTTGCGCGCTGCAACAATGATACATGATAAATTATATGGGTCGGGTTGCACGCCACAACAGTGGTATTTGTGGATCGGGTTGCACGCCGCAACAATGGTAATTATGGACCGGGTTGCACGCCGCAACAGTTATTGATACCATGTGTTCATATTGGGTATTGATTCCTTGTTCATTGTGAATCCAAGCTGTTTTAGTTTGTTATTCGGGATTACTGTTACTATTGTTATCTCCCCATAGCATGATTCCCCCCTCCCATATTGTTAGTTGTTTGGTATTTCGTTTCCGTTGTATATTTATAACTGCACAGGTTTATGTGGTTCCGGTCTAGCCTCGTCACTACTTCGCCGGGGTTAGGCTAGACACTTACCAGCACATGGGGTCGGTTGTGCTTATGCTACACTTCTGTGCATTTTTGCACAGGTCCAGGTTTTGAGGAGCAGCAACAACATTAGTACGGGAGCAGGCTTTCATTTTCACGAGACCGAGGTAGCCTTGCAGGCGTCCGCAAGCCCGGCGTCTCTTCTTTATGTTCTCTTTTAGACTGTTGCCTCATTGTTTTCGAGACAGACAGCTTATATGTTTCTTTCAGACCTTTGTATTTAGTATATTCTTAGTAGTTCGTGAGTAATGTGACACCAATCTTGGGTAGAGGCTATTATTGACTGTTCCGCGTTTTGATTCAGATTTATAAATCAGACTTCCGCTATCATTCATATTAAATTCCATGTTCTATATTGATGCTATAAATTGTTAAAATAATTGTTTAGTAATGGAAAGGTAATTGAGTAGGCTTGCCTAACTACCACGAGTAGGCGCCATCACGACTCCGATGGTGGGAAATCCGGGTCGTGACACACACACACATCCCACTCCTCTGTCCACGTGGCGACATCTTAGCCGAAGATTTTAAATCGACGGTTAGGATCAAAACTTCTAGAAAACTCTAAAATATCACCATTTATTGACTTTCCTTTTATTATTTTAATTTTACAATTTAATTTCAGCCATAGATTCATCTAATCTAATGGTCAGAATCCCTCCCATCATAATATCTTTTCCTAACCCTAATTCATATTCTCTCTCTCCTATACATCCAAAATAGACGCTTCTTCTCCTCCCTTTCCTCTTCTTCACAAAATTCCATCCTTGCTCAGCCATGGCAAACCTTGCCATTACCATTTTTAGAATAAGAAGCTGTACATCTCATTTAAGTCACCTGCAAGATCAACGTTCAAAATTCAAACGTCCCTGGACTCAATTTCAAGCCTTGAAATCCCGCCCAAATTAACCCTAGGAAACCCTAGCTAGTCCTCCTATAAATACTGATGTTTAGGAATAATTTCGGACCACTTCTGGAACGATGGCGTCTCTGCCTTTTTGAAAGAACTTTGCTCTTCAGAAAATACTCTAAAAATCCTTGGTTGCATCGCCTCTGTTTCTCTTTGCTTACAACA
>NW_017678219.1:15276-17555 GCF_001879085.1 Nicotiana attenuata
ACATGATACTGAAGAATGTTCAGCACTCAAATTCAAGATACAAAGCATGATCGAACAAGGCAATATAACGGTACAACATGAGTTATCAAGCAGTAAATGCACCCCAGGTACAATCATTGTCAAAGGCGATCCATCAAAATTGGAACCACGATGCTTGAAGAGAAAACGCATAGTAGATCAGGAGGACTGAGAACGATGTCATATCACAACCATTCTCCACCCGCCCGCCCTTAGTACTACTCTTTTGCAATTCTTCCGAGACTTTTGTAATGAACTACGTTTTGACCTGATTCCCGTTTAAGAGGGGATACGTAGGCAGCCTTATGGGTTCGGTCTCAATATAATAAAAGTTTTATAGCAGAAGTTAGATTTCCAAGCTAAATTCTAGTCATCTTCGCATCGACAAGTTTGAAATGTCATAGCAATACAATTGCAGATTCAATGCCAAAACTTTGATGTTCCATGCAAGGCAACCATTTTCTTTTATACTAACAACTCTCTTTGAGTAATGCAGGGGCAGCTATTCTTGAATAATATTGCACGCTACCCTAAAAGCTCAGCATCACGTCAGAAGTTGCAAGAGGAAGGAAAGGATCAAGCCAAGTTACCGCAAATTATATTTTGAAACTCATAGTTGTCTTTGAGTGCAAGAATTTACCAATAATAAATTTCAGCATGCAGAGTCCAAATTATTGGCACCGCTCTCTGAATATTTGCTTCTATAAAGGCACTGCATCAAGCTCCCCGTACCATGGATATTTGCTACTATAAAGTTACTGCACCAGGATTTTTGCATTGCACCATGAATTACCACTACAAAATGGGCACCATATCAAGATCTCTGCATCGTATCAAGCTCTTCATGCTGCGTCAACCTTTGTAATTACAAATCAAGCACCACATATCAGGTTCATCCACCTTCACATAGGATATATCGGGTCTATCCGCCCTCAAATAGGATAAATCAGGTCTATCCGCCCTCAAATAGGATATATCGGGTCTATCCGCCCTCAAAAAGGATATATCGGGTCTATCCGCCCTCAAATAGGATATATCGGGTCTATCCGCCCTCAAATAGGATTTATTGGGCCTATCCTCCCTCAAAAAGGATATATCGGGTCTATCCGCCCTCAAATAGGATTTATTGGGCCTATCCGCCCTTAAAAAGGATATATCGGGTCTATCCGCCCTCAAATAGGATTTATTGGGCCTATCCGCCCTCAAATAGGATTTATCGGGTCTATCCGCCCTCAAATAGGATATTTTGGGTTCATCCGCCTTCAAATAGGATTTATCGGGCCTATATCGGGTCTATCCGCCCTCAAATAGGACTTATCGGGCCTATCCGCCTTCAAATAGGATATATCGGGTCTATCCACCCTCAAATAGGATATATCATGTCTATCCGCCCTCAAATAGGACTTATCGGGCCTATCCGCCCTCAAATAGGATATATCGGGTCTATCCGCCCTCAAATAGGATATATTGGGTCCATCCACCCTCAAATAGGATATATCGGGTCCATCCACCCTCAGATAGGATATATCGGGTTCATCCACCCTCAAATAGGATATATCGGGTCTATCCACCCTCAAATAGGATATATCGGGTCAATCTGCCCTCAAATGGGATATTAAAGTTAATCCTTCCTCAAAAGGACATTTAATTTATTTCGACCCGAGTGGTACCGCTTGCATAAGCATTGCCAAACATATCTTTCATAAATCATTGCCAAATTCATTTATCTTTATAAACTTTCCATGTGCCATTGCCAATCATGAAATATATCACTATAAAATTATTTTTATATGTTTGCACAATAAATTCGTATTTCTTATGAATTGACGCCTAAATATTATTACTTTTATGGCATATTGCATCTTATTTCCTAACAGATTTTTTTAGCATTATTAAGCTTTGCAGGAAATATAGCGCAACGTGGAACTATATCTTAGCAGTGAACTGGGGCAGTTTGTTGGGGAGGAATACCAAACTTTCCAACAAAGGTCAAGGATCTACTTCGAACTCCGCTCGGCTCGACTCTCAAAATTCATAATCAAATGCTCATTTCAAACATCTTTCTTCCAATCATGGTACCCAGTGTCTCTATTATTCGACACTGGGGCAGAATTTTAGATTCTACATCATTAGTTGAGTCCTACTCCAGAGTGCGGCCATAACTTTCCCAAAATGTCATTTTATCCATAACTTTCCATAACCTCCTTCTACACGTAATCTTCCCAACACCATATGAGTTCAATCAACCCATACTTGATGGT
>NW_017678219.1:17750-19750 GCF_001879085.1 Nicotiana attenuata
ATTATTATTATCTACTTAATATCACTATTATTATTATTATTATTATTATTATTATTATTATTATTATTATTATTATTACTATTATTATTATTATTATTATTATTATTATTATTATTATGACTACTACTACTACTACTACTACTACTACTACTACTACTACTGCTGCTGCTGCTGCTGCTGCTACTACTACTACTCTTCTTTATATTGTTATTCTTATTACTATCGTTATTTTTTTTTTTAAGTATAATTTTTATTGTCCTTTTTGCGGAAAATACAACTTCCCTTTATATAAGAGAAAATAATATTTCCTTCATCCTACACTTTATAAAAAGTTTAGTCTAATAATATTATGATATTTTATGCAATATTTATTTTGTAGTATTTTACAACTATTTTATTAAGTTACTAGAAATTATAATTTTTCTAAGGCTATTAAATATTAATTTGATAATATTGTCTTATAAAGAAGTCCAAGTAATCAAATAGAAGAAAGGAGTCCAAATAGCCCAACATTTTCGGCTTCTTTGGAGTAGCTATTTTGGAATTTCAACAGCCCAAAAGTCTTGCATTTTAGCCACTTCAAATTAGCCCATCAGATACAGCCCAATTATTTTTAACCCAAGAATATCTTAATACATCAGCTAGGTATTCTTGTCTTGTTTCCCCCAAGAAACGCTGATCCTAACCCCTTTCCCCCTTTCAAGCAAAGCTTCAGTATCTTTGACCATGGCAGAAGCTTGCCTCGTCAATTTTAAGTAAGTTCTTTGTCTCCTTTCGGAACCCGTGACTCTCTCTCTCTCTCTTGTTGGCAACGAGATTTAGTCAACACAAGAAGCCAAAAGGCTTTTGGCGTTTTGAATTTCTGAGAAGGAAAGACTAATTTTCAGAGATTTGATTTGATCTCATATGTCCTTTCTCAGACCAAGTCACGTGAAGACTAAAATTCCCAACGTTTGGATTCAAACAGTCGATTTTGAACTTCTAATTTCAAGTTCCCGCTCTTCAAAACCCTAGCTTTGTGGCCTATAAATATTCTCTTCTGGAGCTCACAGAGGGGTTTTTTCAGGGTTCAGTCGCCCCTTTACTCTATAAAACATTACTACTCTATCACTCAAAAACTCTAAGAATCTCTTCCAAAACTTTTCTTTCTATCTTGGTAGATATTAGTTTCGACCGAGGTATTTGAACTCATTCGTCTTGAGGTTCGAGTTTCTTCATTAAGAGAGACTAGATTCGAGGTCGACGCCACAGTTCACTGCCCACAAGAAGGTTAGATCTAAACTTTTATTTATTTCTGTATTAATTTGTTTACTATCATATGTGATTTAGGAATCGCTTGATATAGAAATCATATTCTAAAAGGTGTTTTAGTGTTTGGGACGAGTATGCATAAAGTAATTGATAAGTGCCAAACAAAATACTGGTATAAAAGCTCTGTTTTATTTTGTATTATCGGGTATACCAGGCTATGTTTTTATAATTCTTATTTTGCCTAAGTGAAGAACCATACCTCTGTTTGGATATTCTGTGTTAGGTAGGAATATTAGTCTGAGAATATATTTTCATGGCTTAAGAATTATTTTAATTAAAACAAGTCCACTAACATTATAGACCTATAGTCTTAGTTGAAGTTTGGAATACTTAGCCGTTATAAAATTTTTTCCATTAGCCAATGATAATATGAGACTTTGTTTCTAAATACACCGAATGATTTGGGGTTTAGTATATAAATTGATTTGAGCTATAGGTTTAACTCTGTTGCTCTATTTATGCAAAATGAAATAGATATCTGTGAAGGTATTAATACAAATCTTAAGTAACAGAAACAATGCCTTAAAAAGTAGAAATCATGTATAGTTATTTTTCTAAGAAGTATTGGGTACATACCTGTTCTTTAATTTTTTAAGAGCCTTTCTCTATTTAGTACCACTAGCTGTATGTGTCCCAGTTGGACTATTGAGTTTGTTTTAAATATATATGATGTCTAAGTTTTAATCTAT
>NW_017678219.1:22736-23417 GCF_001879085.1 Nicotiana attenuata
CCAAATCACCTAACGAAGCTACAGCAACTCTCGGAATTCCATTCCGACCCTCGGATCAAAATCTCACCTATCAACCGGAATTCGCCAAAATCTAACTTCGCCAATTCAAGCCTAATCTACACCGGACCTCCAAAATCACTTCCGATCACACTCCCAAGTCACAAATCATCCCCCGAAGCTAAACGAATCGTCGGAATCCACATCCGAGCCCTCTAACTCATAGGTCAACATCCGGTTGACTTTTCCAAAACAAGCCTTCCTTAAAGAGACTAAGTGTCTCATTTCCTTCCAAAAATCAACCCAATTCAACTCATTCATACAAGACACTGATAATGAAGCATAACGAAGCAGGAAATAGGGGAAACGGAGCGGTTCTCATGAGACGACGGGTCGGGTCGTCACATCCTCCCCAACTTAAACAAACGCTCGCCCTCGAGCGTACCCAGAGTTGTCCTAGAAGCCAACCAATAGCTGAATGACCTTACCAAGCATATACCCGGGGTGATCCACGTCACCCTATCTCGCATAGGTCCGATAACACAACATAGCTAAAATTTCACAATCCATCTAGTCCATAAACCATAGAACCACATTGCGCTTTTCGAAATCATACACACGATCAGAACCTCACATCAATACTCAGAATAAGCCCGAACCAAGTGTAATAACCCATACCTGCAA
>NW_017678220.1:0-10090 GCF_001879085.1 Nicotiana attenuata
AAATTGAAAAAGACAAAAAGGGAAAAAGAGAAAATAGCAGTGTAGAGAGTTAATTACCTATATTAGAAAAAACCAATGTCCAAGTAGTGCCGAAATTCTGTCGGATTTTTGAGAAAAATGAAAGAAACTAAGTAAAAGTAGTTTTTTTAGTTAGTTTGTTTTGTTTGCCAATGAAAAAGAAAAAAAAAAGAGTTTTATTTTTCAAATTAGTTTGTCTTGCTTTCAGAAATAGTGTATTTGCCAACAAAAAAATAAAAAAGAGTTTTGTTTTCGAAAATAGTTAGTTTTATTTGCCCGAACTACGCAGGTTTGATTCTCGCCGGATGTGAGATACGTAGGCAACCCTCATCGGGTCCAACCTCCCCTTTGCAAAAAATAGCCAAAAATGCCAGAATTTTTTAATTTCGTCGTGAATAAGTCGGGTGACGCCATTCTTGTCAAAGATAAGCTAAACGTCCCTAAAAGGGCGTCGGAAGGCCGTTTTTGCAAGAACAGCCACCTTGGGTCATTTTCAACGGTTAGCGGGCACAGCCTTAAAATCTTCTTTACGAAGTGCTGAAGGGCCGTATCCGCAAAACCGGCTGCTTGTTTTAAATTGGAAATTTAAACCAAATAGTGTCATTTTTTTTATGTTAGGTCAAAGTAAGTGATTAAACCACCTTAATAAATGTGCAGGATGAGCACGATTCAAAATGAACCTTTCTCAATCATGACTAAAATCCCTCTGGAGTTGCGTCTATGGTGGAACAATCTGGGTAAAGAAGGACATGACGAGGTCAAAAAGTATTTGAAAGGGCTTACTGGTTTGTTGGAGATTGTGCCTCGGGGAGACATCATCAGAGCATTGGTCACATGTTGGGACCCGACACATAACGTCTTCCATTTCTCGGACTTTGAACTAACCCCGACCTTAGAGGAGATAGCCGGGTACATTGGAAATAATGAGGTGCCTTTAAGACAAAAATACTTGGTTGCCCCAAGAACTGTAGTTGTGCACAGGTTCTTAGACTCTCTGAAGATAATCAGGACGGTCCACAATCCGGACTTGGCAAAGGGTTTTTGTACTCCACACTTCATATACCACAGATATGGCCACATAGGAGGGTTCAATAACCCGGAAAACAAGATATGTAGTAAAGGAAACGCCAAAAAAGGGAAGAACATAGGCGCTTTGCTTTTATGGTGGTTTTTCTGGGACTATTGGTATTTCCGAGGAAAGATGGAAACATTGACATAAAAATAACCGGGGTCGTCAATACTTTGATGACTCAAGCCAAAAGCACTCTTGCACCCATGATAATAGCTGAAATCTTCCGAGCTCTCACAGCCTGCAAAGCCGGAGGGACCTTCTTTGAAGGGTGTAATCTTTTGTTGCAAATGTGGGTGACTGAACACCTGTGCCATCGTCCTCAATTCCTGAGTTATGGTTCATCTGAGAAAACCTGCATAGGGGAGTTCTACACAAGAATTGACGGGGTCAGTTTACCTGAAGGAGTAACCGCCTGGACATCATACTTCCGGACTCTCACTGCCAGTCAGATACAGTGGACGCTTGGATGGTTACCCGTCGATGAAATCATGTACATGTCAGCGGCCAGGTCGCATTTTCTCTTGATGGGACTTAGGAGCATCCAACCTTACGCTCCATATCGGGTTTTGAGACAACTTGGGAGATGCCAAATAGTGCCACAGGATGAGGATCTTAGTGCTCAGATAATTGAGATTAGCCCTGACGGACAGTTTCCTGAAGCAAAAGTCCGCCAGATTTGGAACGAATGTCAATACTTAAAAGCAAATACGTGCGTACAGGATCGGGCCAAAGGCGAAGTGTCGCCAGGATATCTTGCTTGGTATAAGATAGAACATGAGTACGAGAGGACAACTAAAAGACCAACACCTCCAGGACTTTGTCGAATCATCACAGGATCAGTGGGGTTGGTTAGAAAAAGAAAGGGAATACAGGGCCCGCATAGGAGCATTGGAAAAACAGGTCCAAGACCTCCAGTTTGAAAACAACGTGCAAGCCGCGGCTGATGAGGGTGAGAGAAAGAAATTGGACAAAGAGAATGAAGCCTTACGAGCCCAAATCCAAAAGATGAAGCTAGCGGCCGAAAATCCCGTTAGGAGTGCCAAAGATGCAAAGCTTATAGCAAATCTAAGGCAAAAAGTGAATGACTACAGTTTTGACCTCAACAAAGCAGAAAGGGAATTAGCCGGGGTTTGGAAATAATTGGCTAAAAATGCGGAAGAATGGGCCCGCATGGTTAAGAAGTTGAAAGAAGAATACGACAATGAGGTCACGGGATTAAAGAAAACGGTTATTACCACAGAGAACAAAATGATCAAACAGGCAAAAGAATTCAAAGTTGAAAGAGAGCACTGCTATACGGCATTGGCACAATTAGAAATAGACTTGCAACAACTCCAGGAACAAAACCAGGTAGCCGAGCAAACTTCGGAGGCTAGGGCCCAACAGATAGGGCGGTTGCTTCAAGAAAAAGGCAGAATCAGACAGAGAATCTTATCCGTTGCTCACTCCATTACTAGGAAATGCCAAGTGTGCGAGAACATGACTCGTACCACCTTCTTTGCATCGGTGATGATATTTGTGAAGCAGATAATGAGTGACCTGGACAGACATCAAGGGGAACTTGCGTATAGGCCCGCGGAGAGACCGAACGATGTCCCGCGGGCACCAGGAGCTTTAATGTATTCATGATTGTCCTTTGAGTCTGTATTTCCTTTTCTACTAGAGTCTGTCAGTTGTCTGAGTCTGTATTTCCTTTTCGTTAAAAGTCGGTCAGTTGATTGAGTCTGTATTTTCGTTTAAAATAGAATAGGGATGGTGGAATCTGTAGTTCTTTTCTACATTAAAGTCTATTAGTTGTTTTAATTTGTCAGTTTTGAGTATTTGTAATAGACGTATTTGCTATCAATAAAATTGAAAATCCCAAAACATTTTGCTTCTATTCTACATTTATTTTTCACGAACTACGCTCGGTCCGATTCATGTGGGGTCATGATACGTAGGCAATCTACATAGGATTCGACCGTAACCGAATAAAAATAGAAAAATAAGAGAGAAAATGCAAAAAAGAGGGAGCGGCAAGAAACAATGGAAAAACAAAAAGGAAGTGGCACATAGAAATAAGGAAAAGCTGGGATGATGCATGCAACCAAGCAAAGGCATAATAGAACTGGTTAACTACTTAGGTGCATTCATTCCCAAATGTGCGGTCGCTTATCTGTTAATGCCCTAACCGCTAACAAAGTTGTTGTTGATGAGTTCAGGCAAGTGGTTAAGTTGACTGGCATTCTGGCAACCCATCCCTACAACACCCACTCTAAGGATAAGTCAAACATGGTCAACCAGGAATTAGAAGCAAGCATTGTCGACCCGTCTAGGGAGGAGGAAGTAGTGGACGTTAATGCAATGAAGGAGGAGATGTATAAACTGAAGCAACAAATGGCCGAGATGTACCAGGCCTGGTCAAAGGTACATCCACCACCAGCCTATCCTGCTAACCCCGCCTACATCCCACCACTAGCTCAGCCTCAAGATCCTCCCACCGTGAACTTGTCTCCGGCTTTCCCTACTTACCAGCAGTACTACGGAACCACCTCTCAAACACCACCACCTCCACCACCCAAACAAATTCCATGCCCTCCACCGCCAACTACTCCTGTGTTTGTAGCTCCCCCACCTGTCGCATTACACAGGTCCTCTAGCGAACCTTTGTTCCAAACCCATGATAACCAGTATTACCTGCCCGAAGCCACCTTCAAACCACCAGAACCATGCTCTTACACTCCCCGTCTTGATCTCTCAGCTGAAGAAGAGAAACCTCCCAAAAACCCTGAGCAAGAGGAAATGATAGGAAAGGTCAAGAGCTTAGAGCAGTCATTCAGAAATATGCAGGGTCTCGGAGGTCAAGTGAGTGTAGCCTACAAGGACTTGTGCTTGTTTCCCGATGTCCAGTTGCCAGCAGGATTCAAGCTACCCAAGTTTGACTTGTATGACGGACATGGTGATCCGGTGGCCCATTTAAGGGGGTTTTGCAGCAAAATGAGAGGAGCTGGGGGAAGGGACGAGCTATTGATGGCTTACTTCAGTCAAAGTCTAAGTGGAGCAGCCTTGGAATGGTACACACGACAGGATCATGCTCGATGGTACACTTGGGATGATTTGGCCCAAGCATTTGCATGTCATTTTCAGTATAATCTCGAAATTGTCCCGGACCGTCTGTCACTGACTAAAATTGAGAAGAAGCCCGGAGAAAGCTTCAGAGAGTACGGTTTCCGATGGAGAGAGCAGGCGGCAAGAGTCGATCCTCCAATGAAAGAGAGCGAGATGGTTGATTATTTCCTACAGGCTTTGGAACCCACCTACTATGGTCACTTGGTGTCAGCAGTGGGGAAAACTTTCAACGAGGTAGTGAAAATGGGAAGTATGGTGGAAGAGGGGCTTAAGTCCAACAAGATTATGAGCTATTCGGCAATCAAAGCAACTACCCAGGCTATTCAGAGCGGCACTAGAGGGGTATTGGGAAAGAAAAAGAAAGAAGATGTTGCAGTAGTGGAATCGAGAGCTTGGTCCAGGGGTCCATCACCATATTATCACCAACCTCGACCTCATCCCCAAACCTACCCACACACCCCATATGGCCCACCGCAACACTACTACCCACCTCTTGTCCCCCATTTCTCTGTCCACCATGCCCAAACATACCCCCAACCTCCTACCCATGCGCAATGGCGCGCACCCACCCCACAAAATACTTACCCAGCTCAAAGCACCTACCCACCCCCGAGAGCCAACAGAAACCCCACTGGAACCGGTTTTCGACCTAACCCTGCATCTAAAAATGATAGGCTGCAGAAGAAGAAGACTTTCACTCCGTTGGGTGAATCTTACACTGACTTATACCACAGATTGAGACAGTTGGGCATGTTGAGTCCGATTGAACCCAAATTGCCAAATCCTCCCCCAAGGAATCTGGACCACTCGGTGAGTTGCGAGTATTGCTCAGGTGCTCCGGGACATGACACAGAAAAATGCTGGCATTTGAAAACGGCCATCCAGGAGCTCATTGACACCCGCCGAATTGAAGTGCAAGCCCCAGAGACGCCTAACATCACTCAGAATCCATTGCCAACCCATCACGGGACCCATATGATTGAGTTAGTACAAAAGGGAGAGCATAAGAAGCCTTCACAAACTGTAATGATGATCAGGGCTAGTGAGGACAGATCAAATGAAAAACCAACAAGTGGGAGAGCATCGATCAAGGTAGAAGAGACAGTTAACAAACCGGTTGTGGTGATAAAGAAGGAGCCTTTGAGCAGTGTTGTAGTAACACAAGAACCAGCTAAAGTGGTGGTGCCGGGGGCAGCTGTCAAGCCCGTTGTGATTGTAAAAGGGGTTCGCACAGAGCCGGTTATCATCAAGCCCGTGACTCAGTTACCAGTAATCAGTGAAAAGGCCGTCCCATGGAATTATGGCCGAGTGACAGTGACGTATAAGGAGAAGGAAGTTAAAGAAGAAGTTTGTGAAACCCATGGGCTGACTCACTCAGGAAGATGCTTTGCCCCTGACGAGCTGAGAAAAGCTAAAATTACCAAAGATAATCCAGTACCAGTAAAGAAAGCCGTAACTGAAGAAGAGGCAGAAGAATTCTTGAAGAAGATGAAGGCACAAGATTACTCCATTGTAGAACAGTTGAGAAAGACCCCGGCACAGATCTCATTGCTATCATTATTGATCCACTCAGATGAGCACCGCCAGGCATTGATGAAAATTTTGAATGAAGCCCATGTTCCTGATAAGATTTCCGTGAACCATCTAGAGAAAATAGCAAACAAGATTTTCGAGGTCAACAGGGTTACATTTTCTGATGATGAGCTGCCTTTGGAAGGCACTGAGCATAATAGAGCACTCTACCTCACGGTGAAATGTGAAGACTCTGTGGTCACCCGGGTGCTGATTGACAACGGGTCCAGTGCAAACATCTGCCCTCTCTACACCCTGGAAAAGTTAAAGGTGGACAGTGAGAGAATCCACAAGAATAGTATTTGCGTGCGAGGATTTGATGGAGGAGGAAAGGACACAGTTGGGGATATAGTGTTGGAACTGACGATAGGTCCGGTTGAATTTACTATGGAGTTCCAGGTGCTCGACGTGGCTGTTTCTTACAATCTCTTGCTAGGACGACCCTGGATTCATGCAGCAAAAGCAGTGCCATCTACCTTGCACCAGATGGTCAAATTCGAGTGGGACAGGCAAGAGATTGTGGTGCATGGGGAAGATAGTTCGTGTGCTCTGGGTGGGGCCATTGTGCCTTTCATAGAAGCTGAGGACGACAAAGGTCCATGGGTTTATCAAGTCTTTGATACGGTATCAGTTGAAAAGATCCCGGAAGGGGAATGTATTCCTGTGCCAAAGGTAGCTGCTGCATCCGTCATGGTTGCGTCGGAAATGCTGAAGAACGGATTTGTACCTGGAAAAGGCTTGGGTGCTTCTTTGCAAGGCATCGTACAGCCGGTATCCCTTCCTAGAAACCTGGATACTTTTGGTTTAGGCTTCAAGCCCACTGCTGCAGACATAAGGCGAGCTAGAAAAATGAAAAAGAAAGCATGGACCCTTCCAAAACCTATTCCCCGCCTTTCCCGTTCCTTTGTCAGGACTGGTACTAAGAAGCGCCTAGCAACATCAATGCCCATTTATGTGGTTGATCCCGACAAGGAGCTGATCGAGAGGTTTGAAAAGCTGTTTGATGAGGTGAATGTATTGGAAGCCGGAGAAGGTCCAAGCAAGGCAGATGTTCAGTTCGTGGGGCCCCAGGCAAAGCTTAACAATTGGGAAGCAACTCCCCTTCCTACCCGGAGGGAGTCTTGGTAGTTAGTTTTGATTTCCTTTCAGTTTAATCTGGATTATTTCCAAGGTTGTAATTCGGATGCTATGTTCCGTCCGTTTGGATGAGTTAAACCTTGTTATCTTAAATGTTAATGAAATGCAATTTTCCTCCTTTTTCATTCCTGATAGTTTTCATTTTGTCTTTCTTTTCCTTCTTGTACAGTCCCTTTTACGCTGGTTTCAGTGATGTGTCATGCATGAGGAGTCTTCGACCCAGTCTTAAATGCCAATCTAACTCCGAAATAATAATACAAGAAATTGAGTGTGATGACGAAATAGAATATGACGATGAGGAAGCTTTTGAGGAAATCAGTAAAGAATTAAGCCATTTTGAAGAAAAACCCAAACCTAATCTGAATGACACAGAGGCAATCAATTTAGGGGATCAGGAGAATGTACGGGAAACAAAAATAAGTGTCCATTTGGAACCTCAGCTCAGAGAAGAGATAATTAAAGTGTTGTTTGAGTACAAAGATGTTTTTGCGTGGTCATATGACGACATGCCTGGTTTAAGCACCGATTTGGTGGTCCACAAATTGCCCACCGACCCAGCATGCCCTCCTGTCAAGCAGAAGCTAAGGAAATTTAAAACAGACATTAGTGTGAAAATCAAAGAAGAGGTCACCAAGCAGTTTGAGGCAAAGGTCATCCGGGTCACACGGTATCCCACCTGGTTAGCCAATGTTGTGCCTGTGCCAAAGAAGGATGGAAAGACCAGAGTGTGCGTAGATTACCGTGATCTCAATAAGGCGAGTCCAAAAGACAACTTCCCAGTGCCAAACATCCATATATTGATTGACAATTGTGCCAAACATGAGATTGGTTCCTTCGTGGATTGTTATGCGGGCTATCACCAGATTTTGATGGATGAGGAGGATGCGGAACAAACGGCATTCATCACTCCTTGGGGAACGTACTGTTATAGGGTCATGCCATTTGGGTTGAAGAACGCAGGGGCAACGTATATGAGGGCGATGACCACCATGTTCAATGATATGATACATCGGGAAATTGAGGTCTATGTAGACGACGTGATCATAAAGTCGAGGAAATAATGTGACCATGTCAAGGACTTGAGGAAATTTTTCCAGAGGCTCCGCAGGTACAACCTCAAACTTAATCCAGCGAAGTGTGCGTTTGGAGTCCCATCTGGGAAGTTGTTGGGGTTTGTGGTAAGTCGACGCGGTATCGAGTTAGACCCGTCCAAGATCAAAGCCATTCAGGAGCTACCGCCGCCAAGGAACAAGAAAGAGGTGATGAGTTTGCTTGGCAGGTTGAATTATATCAGCAGGTTCATTGCCCAGCTCACAACGACTTGCGAGCCCATCTTTAAGCTGCTAAAGAAAGATGTCGCGGTCAGATGGACGGATGAATGTCAAGCAGCATTTGACAAGATTAAGGAGTATTTGGCTAGTCCACCTGTGTAGGTCCCGCCGGAGCCGGGAAGACCCTTGATCCTTTATCTGACAGTTTTGGATAACTCTTTTGGTTGTGTACTGGGGCAGCATGACATCACAGGAAAGAAAGAGCAGGCGATTTACTACCTCAGCAAGAAGTTCACATCGTATGAGGTGAAGTACACTCAACTTGAGAGGACGTGTTGTGCCTTAACCTGGGTAGCGCAGAAGTCGAAACATTACTTGTCATCATATACCACCTATCTCATCTCTCGGTAAGACCCGTTGAAGTACATTTTTCAGAAGCCCATGCCCACAGGGAGGCTAGCAAAGTGGCAAATCTTGCTTACGGAGTTTGATATTGTCTATGTGACCCGGACTGCAATGAAAGCACAAGCGTTGGCTGATCATTTGGCCGAGAATCCAGTTGATGATGCTTAAGAACCTTTGAAGACATACTTCCCCGATGAGGAGATAATGCATGTTGAAGAATTGGAAAAAGTCGAGAAGCCGGGATGGAAACTGTTCTTTGATGGGGCTGCCAACACCAAAGGTGTCGGGATAGGAGCAGTACTGATTTCCGAGACAGGGCAACACTACCCTGTCACGGCTCAACATCGTTTCTATTGCACCAATAACATGGCTGAATACGAGGCGTGTATCTTGGGTTTGAGATTGGCTATAGACATGGGCGTCCAGGAAATCATGGTCATGGGTGACTCGGATCTTCTAGTGCACCGGATTCAGGGAGAATGGGAGACACGAGACTTGAAGCTCATACCGTACCGGCAATGTTTGCATGAACTTTTTCAACGGTTTCAATCAATAGATTTCAGGCATATTCCAAGGATTCATAATGAGGTTGCCGACGCTTTGGCTACTTTGGCGTCAATGCTGCATCATCCAGATAAGGCTTATGTGGACCCTTTGTAGATTCAGGTACGAGATCAGCATGCCTATTGTAATATGGTGGAAGAAGAACTTGATGGTGAACCATGGTTCAATGATATCAAAGAATACCTCAGGATGGGAGTAAATCCAGCACAGGCTACAGGGGATCAAAAGAGAGCAATTCGCCGCTTGGCAAGCGGCTTTTTCTTCAGTGGAGGAGTGTTGTACAAAAGAACTCCAGATCTTGGTTTATTGAGATGCATAGATGCTAAACAGGCTATAGTTATCATGGCCGAGGTACATGCGGGAGTTTGTGGACCTCATATGAGTGGATATGTATTGGCAAAGAAGATTCTCCGAGCGGGTTATTATTAGCTTACCATGGAACGGGATTGCATCAGTTTCGTGCGCAAGTGTCATCAATGTCAGGTACATGGAGATTTGATTCATTCTCCACCATCTGAATTGCATACAATGTCAGCACCATGGCCTTTCGTTGCTTGGGGAATGGATATCATTGGGCCGATCGAGCCAGCGGCGTCAAATGGGCACAGGTTCATTTTGGTAGCTTTTGATTATTTCACTAAGTGGGTGGAGGCGAAGACCTTCAAATCGGTGACCAAGAAGGCAGTGGTCGATTTTGTGCATTCGAATATCATCTGTTGGTTTGGGATCCCAAAGGTAATCATCACGGACAATGGTGCCAGCCTCAACAGTCATTTGATGGCAGAGACATGTCAGCAGTTTAAGATCACGCACCGCAATTCCACCCCATATCGTCCTAAGGCAAATGGAGCGGTCGAAGCAGCTAACAAGAACATCAAGAAAATACTTCGGAAAATGGTAGAAGGGTCCAGGCAATGGCATGAGAAGTTACCTTTCGCCCTTT
>NW_017678220.1:17747-18722 GCF_001879085.1 Nicotiana attenuata
TATAGTTCGCATTAATACATGTTAGCATCTGATAATTGGCTCCTGTAGTTAAAATGAACTTGTTGGACTGTTAAACTAGCCTGGACTGTGATCGTTAGATTATGTTCAACTAGTTCTGAGTATTAGCTCGTACTAATTGCCAATTCAGGTAGTATTATATCAATTGAAAAGAAAAGGATAGTATAAATGTGAATAGTACTGGAATTTGGGCTAGAAAACACTGGTTGTAGGCGTCAGCTCTAATTTTTAGCGTTTCTGATTGTTTTATTTTATTGTTAGTTTAATCATTGATTTCTCAAGGAATGTAATGGCTCACAACTGGGCCTGAACCTTAAATGTCTCTGAATTAACTAGTTAGAATATAATGGCATTGGGACCTTTGTCCTACTGGGATCACACGCCAGGCCCAAAATTGACACACTTAGCTCTATAGTTCAAATGTTTGCACCAGCACGCCCTGGGCCTGGATCCCATCATCAGGCCCAAATGCTGAATATCCACTGAAAACTGTTTCTTTTAAAATTCAAAATCTGTTTCAAATATTTTAGTAATAATACATTGACATACTAATTAACTAGGACTTTTTCTTTATTATTAGAGTACACATAAAAATAGAAAATTATAGTTACTCTAGGACTTGCCTTTCAAATAAAAATGAGACGAGCCTCGCCGCACAAAACATATAAAATTGCGGGGCCCTCATTAAATGCTTATATTAAAATACCTAGACTTCGGGTACGGACCGTTTAGCGAATTTCACGGCCTTCCCCAAAGATAATAACACGCTAGCTACTTTAGGCGCGTATTTTAATAACATTACCTTCCTAAACTCGGGTGCACATTTATGTGACCCAAATCCAAATCTCAACGAAGTCGAAATGTGTCAACAACCACGGGTGCATTTATGTGACGTGGTTCGAGACACGTTTTCACGACGTTGCAATTCTCGTTAAAATAATAATAAAAGCGGTTTAC
>NW_017678220.1:22790-23415 GCF_001879085.1 Nicotiana attenuata
CATGTTGGGATGCAATGCACCTAATACGTTAAACACTTCTACCATGTGTTTGCACAGTTACATATGTCATCCCGGCCTTAATTAACCCTAATTGAACTGATATCAAGCAAGCGAGTTACCTCTTCCTTGACAAATTTGTTTCTGAACTCGATATGATGTTTTTTCTATCTTACCGGAGGGATGATGGGATCTAGTCTTAATTTGTGCAAGGGAACTTCTGCAATATACCTGTCATATCCGCATGCGACCACGCAAAACAATCAACATTAAATTTAAGAAATTCTATAATTCCAAACCTAAGCTCGGGGTGTAGTCCTGTCTCCAAGTGGAACTTCCTCTCAAAGAACTTTTCGAACAATGTGACTTGTTCAAGTTCTTTCGCAGTGGATTTTGTGGCGCCCGTCTCTTCTGGTAACTGGAAATATCTTTGTACCTGATAGGATTCCGACGACTCTTCCCCTTGGCAGATTTTGCTCGATTCAGGAGTAGGCGCCGGTTCCTGTAATTGCTATGCCGCATGCTCCTTCCCTTTGCTACTGGAAACTAAGATTGCATTCATCTCCCTTGCTGCCGGTTGGTCACCTCTTATTTGTTTAATTCCCTCGGGAGTCAGGAATTTCAGCAA
>NW_017678221.1:0-287 GCF_001879085.1 Nicotiana attenuata
CGCCTTTTGCCAACATAGGGTCTCCAATCCCTAGTTGAGATTATTCTTAGACATAGGGTCTCCATCCCTATTCGCCTTTTGCCAACACAGATTCTCCACTTCCTAGTTGAAATTATTTTTGACATAGGGTCTCCACTCCCCTGTTGCCTTTTGCCAACATAGGGTCTCCAATCCCTAGTTGAGATTATTTTTAGACATAGGGTCCCATCTCCCTATTCGCCTTTTGCCAACATAGGGTCTCAACTCCCTAGTTGAGATTATTATTGGACATAGGGTCTCCATCCCCT
>NW_017678221.1:5267-5879 GCF_001879085.1 Nicotiana attenuata
TCCAACACTAGGGTCCCGTCTAATTCCTACGTTGAGACTTATTCTTAGACATAGGGTCTCCATCCCCTATTCGCCTTTTGCCAACACAGATTCTCCACTTCCTAGTTGAAATTATTTTTGACATAGGGTCTCCACTCCCCTGTTGCCTTTTGCCAACATAGGGTCTTCAATCCCTAGTTGAGATTATTTTTAGACATACGGTCCCATCTCCCTACTCGCCTTTTGCCAACATAGGGTCTCCAATCCCTAGTTGAGATTATTTTTAGACATAGGGTCTCCATTCCCTAGTAGACTTTTGCCAATATAGGGTCTCCACTCCCCAGTTGAGATATTTTTAGACATAGGGTCTCCATCCCCTACTCGCCTTTTGCCAACATAGGGTCTTCAATGCCTAGTTGAGATTACTTTTTTACATGGGGTCTCAATCCCCTAGTCGCCTTTTGCTAACATAAGGTCTCCACTCCCTAGTTGAGATATTTTTAGAACTAGGGTCTCCATCCCCTAGTCGCTTTTGCCAACATAGGGTCTCCACTCCCTAGTTGAGATTATTTTAGACATAGGGTCTCCACTCCCTAGTCGCCATTTGCCAACATAGGGTCTCCAATCCCTAGT
>NW_017678221.1:11039-11674 GCF_001879085.1 Nicotiana attenuata
TAGGGTCTCCAATCCGTAGTTGAGATTATTTTAGACATAGGGTCTCCACTCCGTAGTCGCCTTTTGCCAATATAGGGTCTTCAATCCCTAGTTGAGATATTTTTAGATATAGGGTCTCTACTCCCTAGCACCTTTTGCCTACATAGGGTCTCCAATCCCTAGTTGAGATTATTTTTATACATAGGGTCTCCATCCGCTAGTCACCCTTTTGCCAACATAGGGTGTCCAATCCCTAGTTGAGATTATTTTTAGACATAGGGTCCCATCTCCCTATTCGCCTTTTGCCAACATAGGGTCTCCAGTCCCTAGTTGAGATTATTTTTAGACATAGGGTCTCCATCCCCTAGTTGCCTTTGACAAACATAGGGTCTCCACTCCCTAGTTGAGATTATTTTAGACAAAGGGTCTCCACTCCCTAGTCGCCTTTTGCCAACATAGTGTCTCCACTCTCTAGTTGAGATATTTTTAGACATAGGGTCTCCATCCCCTAGTCGCCTATTGCCAACATAGGGTCTACAATCCCTAGTTGGGATTATTTTTAGACATGGGGTCTCGATCCCCTAGTCGCCTTTTGCCAACATAGGGTCTCCACTCCCTAGTTGAGATTATTTTAGACATAGGGTCTCCACTCCCTA
>NW_017678221.1:15604-16585 GCF_001879085.1 Nicotiana attenuata
AATCCCTAGTTGAGATTATTTTTAGACATAGGGTCTCCATTCCCTAGTCGCCTTTTGCCAACATAGGGTCTCCAATTCCTAGTTGAAATTATTTTTAGACATAGGGTCTCAATCCCCTAGTCGCCTTTACCAACATAGGGTCTCCATCCCCTACTCGCCTTTTGCCAACATTTGGTCTCAAATCCCTAGTTGAGATTATTTTTAGACATAGGGTCTCCATTCCCTAGTCGCCTTTTGCCAATATAGGGTCTCCACTCCCTAGTTGAGAATATTTTAGACATAGGGTCTCTACTCCCTAGCGCCTTTTTCCAACATAGGGTCTCCAATCCCTACTTGAGATTATTTTTAGACATAGGGTCTTCATCCCCTAGTCACCCTTTTTCCAACATAGGGAGTCCAATCCCTAGTTACGATTATTTTTAGACATAGGGTCCCATCTCCCTATTCGCCTTTTGCCAACATAGGGTCTCCAATCCCTAGTTGAGATTATTTTTAGACATAGGGTCTCCATCCCCTAGTTGCCTTTTCCCAACATAGGGTCTCCACTCCCTAGTTGAGATTATTTTAGACATAGGGTCTCCACTCCCTAGTCGCCTTTTGCCAACATAGGGTCTCCACTCCCCAGTTGAGATATTTTTAGACATAGGGTCTCCATCCCCTAGTCGCCTTTTGCCAACATAGGGTCTACAATCCCTAGTTGGGATAATTTTTAGACATGGGGTCTCAATCCCCTAGTCGCCTTTTGCCCACATAGGGTTTCCACTCCTTAGTTGATATAATTTTAGACATAGGGTCTCCACTCCCTAGTCGCCATTTGCCAACATATGGTCTTCAATCCCTAGTTAAGATTATTTTAAGACATAGGGTCTCCTTCCCCTAGTCACCCTTTTGCCAACATAGGGTCTCCAATCCCTAGTTGAGATAATTTTTAGACATAGGGTCTCCACTCCCTCGTCGCCTTTTGCCAACATAGGGTCTCCA
>NW_017678221.1:17962-18223 GCF_001879085.1 Nicotiana attenuata
GTTCCTAGTTGAGATTTTAGACATAGGGTCTCCACTCCCTAGTCGCCTTTTGCCAACATAGGTTCTCAACTCCCTAGTTGAGATTTTAGACATAGGGTCTCCACTCCCTAGTCGACTTTTGCCAACATAGGGTCTCTACTCCCTAGTTGAAATTATTTATAGGCATAGGGTCTCCAATCCCTAGTTGAGATTTTAGACATAGGGTCTCCACTCCCTAGTCGCCTTTTGCCAACATACGGTCTCCACTCCCTAGTTGAGATT
>NW_017678221.1:23189-23406 GCF_001879085.1 Nicotiana attenuata
TAGACATAGGGTCTCCAATCCCTAGTCGCCTTTTGCCTACATAGGGTCTCCACTCCCAAGTTGAGATTATAGACATAGGGTCTCCACTCCCTAGTCGCCTTTTGCCAACATAGGGTCTCCAGTTCCTAGTTGAGATTTTAGACATAGGGTCTCCACTCCCTAGTCGCCTTTTGCCAACATAGGGTCTCAACTCCCTAGTTGAGATTTTAGACATAGG
>NW_017678222.1:0-2929 GCF_001879085.1 Nicotiana attenuata
CTATATTCTGTGATAACACTAGTGCTATAAGCATGACAAAGAACCATGTTCATCATAAGAGGACTAAGCACATAGATGTTAGACACCACTTCTTAAGAGATAACTATGAGAAAGGATTGATTACCATAGAGTTTTGTGCTACTGATAAACAAATTGCTGACATCTTTACTAAATCACTGAGTAGAGAAAACTTTGAAAGGAACAGGTTGGAATTAGGGATGATTAAAATCACCTAATAGGACCAGCTCAGAATGCACAATGAAAAAAAATTGGCTAGGAAATTTGAACTTGTGTAAATATCTAGATTAATTTTTACTCAGCTTCATACTGTAATTAGTATACTCCTGTGACATGTGTTAATATGACTCACTGATCTCTCACAAAAATTTCTCTATTATGGTTAATTGAGGCATGGTCAAGAGAATTCTAAATGAAGAACCTGGTTCATCAGTGTTGGTTCATCTGAATGCTAAGGTATGTTTTCTATACTCTACACAATTAGAAATATAAATATTTAAATCATGAGCAGAAGTCCTACAATTGTTCAAACTCCTTAGAAAATTCTATCCGTTGGTTTTGAACGAGTTCCGTCCGCATTAGAACTCTAAACCACAAAATTTGCCTAAAATCGAGGGAAGCCTAACCATACACTCAAACCTGAATTTCAGGTTGATTAGACCTCTAATTGACCACTTCTAAAGTTGTCGTTATACATTAAATGTGTATTTCTCTTTAAATATGCATCATTACCTCTTGCCATATTCATAATACTAAACCGTCAAAAACTCTTCTTCACTTTCAATTGCTTATCTCTCCAAAGTTCTAACTCACAAATTCTCTCAAGAAATCAGTGATAATGACCGACCCACAAGACAACCCTGGAACTCCTCCACAGCCCACTCCCTCTGATTGAACTACCCCTCCTCCACCTAGCACAACTCTCAAACCCAGGCTGAGAAAGGTAAAAATGTGTGCTCGAAAAATAGTAGCTTCTGGGGCTCTTTCAAAGAAATTGAATGAGAAATTAAAGGCAAGTCGGGTCCAAGACTCTGAGTCTAACTTTGATTCTGAGTCGTACAAGTCTGCTAGTGAGGGGGGAGGACCTGGGTCATCTGACTCTGAGAAGGCTCAAGAATTCCATTCTAAGGTAAGTTCTTCTTTGACTGAGAATTGAGAAACTAGGTTTATTCTGGTTGGGCCTATCAGGGATGTGGAATTATCTGAGGTAAGAAGGAGTGGAGGTAAAAAGAAATCTGAAAAAGAAAAAGAGAGAGAGGGTGACTGTGGTGAAGAGAGGGGAAATGGGAAATGAGTGGTTGATCATGCACCCACTGTTGATTTGTCTGTACCTACTATTTATGGGGTGGTACAAGAAAATGTTGAAGAAAGTGGCAAGAAGTCAGGGGGAAGTGGTTCTGGTGAAGTTGCTGAAGGGTTAGTTAATCTAAGTTCACGGGGAGATGAACCTGGTTCATCAGTTGAAGAGACCCTAGCGGACCTGTTAATAAAGGTAGGTGCCAGCTACGATCCAAAGAAAAGAAGATCATCCACACCAAAAAGCCCCCAGTGCTCCTAAACCTTCCAAGAAAGAAAGGCTTCCTCCCCAACACCTACTGAAACCCTTTTGCCACAGGGAAGAGCCACAAGAAGCAAGGTGAAACAGAGTGAGGTTGATCTACAAAAGGCCTTAGCTGAAAGTAAGAAGAAAAGGATGAATAAAGGAAAAGGGAAGGTTGCAGAGTCCTCGGAAGCTGTTGAAGTTTAGGAGATGGAACTAGTCCATCAGGAGGAAATTACACCAGTGGAGGTTCAGACCCCCAAGCCCAGAAAGCCCAAGACTTCTTCCAAGAAGTCTTCCTCTGCATCTGAGGCTGTTGAACCTTCATTAGCCAAGAGAACAAGGTCTGTAGTGAAAAGTAAACAAGTTCGAATCTCTGAAGATGAGGAATGGAGTGGTGAAGAAGAAAACGAGTCTGATGGTGAACAAGACAAGCTTGCCAAGTTTGGAAAAAGGAAAATTTTAAAGGGTAGATTGTTGAAAGATTTAGTGGAACCTGGAATGGTTTGATTGGTTGACACCTTAGCTGCTCAGGGCTGGAAGGACATGGTCCTTCAGATGGATGGGAGATTGGCCAGAAATGAAATTATTGAATTCATGGCAAATGCTGAAGTCAAAGAGGGCAGGGTTACTAGCAAAGTCAAAGGAGTTCAAGTGACATTTGATGCAGAGAAATTGGGAGAAATTCTAGACATCCCTGCTGAGGGATATGATGATTACACCAGACAGAGATGGCCAAGTCTGCATTCTCTTCCTTCTGCCCTTGAAATCACAAGGAGATTCTGTGATGATGAAGAAGTGAATGAGGCCAAATTTGTGCACAAAAGTGAAATGAAGCCACAGCACAAAGTCATTTTTGAGTTTGTCAACAAGTGCCTACTGCCCAGGCAGGAGAGAAAGCATATTGCAAATTATATGGACTTAGTTCTGATGGAGTGCCTTGAAAGTGGAAGGCAAATTAACTGGCTTGCATTCATCATCAAGCTACTAGACAGGGTTGTCAATGGTTTTAAGGCTCATGCTACCCCATATGGATTTATTCTGACTACAGTTCTGGATAGGTGCAATGTGCCTCTGAAGAAATGGGAAATGGCCTCAAGCAAGGATTACTTTGGCATTAACACTCTGCTTGCTTGTGACTACTTAGTCGATGCCATCCCAAATGAACTCGGTTCATCCAAGAAGACTCCTATCAACAGTAAAGTCAGGGCTCTTGTTCAGGAAAGTAAAGCCAAGGATGCTGAGATAGCCAGGCTAAAGGCTCGTGTGGCAGAAGTGGAATCTGAGAGGGATGCTTTCAGGATTGAGCTTGCTAAGGAAAAGGAGAAGAATGATGGAATTCTTCACAATATGGTGAATCTTCTCCAAGCC
>NW_017678222.1:6427-7204 GCF_001879085.1 Nicotiana attenuata
AATAGCCTGGCCTCGCCCGGCTCAAACCAACCCACCGGAGATATGCACCTCCTACCATATAAAGCCTCATACGGTGCCATCTGAATGCTGGACTGATAGCTGTTATTGTAAGCAAACTCTGCCAGTGGCAAGTAATGATCCCAAGACCCTCCGAACTCAATCACACACGCACGGAGCATATCCTCAAGAATCTGAATAGTGCGCTCGGACTACCCATCCGTCTGGGGGTGAAATGCTGTGCTCAACTCCACCCGAGTGCCTAACTCCTGCTGCACGGCTCTCCAGAACCGCGATGTAAACTGAGTACCTCTGTCTGAAATGATAGAAACTGGAATACCATGCAAACGGACGATCTCCCTGATATAAATCTCCGCCAACCGCTCCGATGAATAAGTGGTACACACAGGAATGAAATGAGCGGACTTGGTCAGCCGGTCCACAATAACCCAAATGGAATCAAACTTCTTCAAGGTCCGTGGAAGTCCAGATACAAAATCCATGGTGATGCGCTCCCATTTCCACTCTGGAATCTCTATCTGCTGGAGCAACCCACCCAGGCGCAGGTGCTCATACTTCACCTGCTGGCAGTTGAGGCATCTAGACACATAACCAACTATATTCTTCTTCATCCGCCTCTACCAGTAGTGCTGCCTCAGGTCCTGACATATCTTCGCGACACCCGGATGGATGGAATACCGCGAACTATGGGCCTCTACTAGAATCATCTCTCGAAGGCCATCAACATTGGGCACACAAATCCGGCCCTGCATCCTCAAT
>NW_017678222.1:11016-19771 GCF_001879085.1 Nicotiana attenuata
ATTTAGTTTATCATATGCTGTTAGAGATACTATAATAGAACCTGAAAACCAGAAGTTACTTTGATATCTGAATGGATTTGAATATCTTTGTTCTATCTATGGCGTCGACCATCAAAATATCAAGAATTAACTTATTGATTCAGTTTCTGTGCTTCAAGAGTCTAGCATGCGACAATCACTTGTCTTAATTTGCCTACATGAAGTTCAAACCAGGACTGTCTTATCTGGTTGCAATTGTGTGACAATTCAAAGTCGGATTAGTGAGCTTCTTCTTGTTGGAAATGATATTATAACATCCATATTTTATAATTGCAGTTGGTGAGTTACATTTTATTATTTTTACCTAAAATGAGGTTCGCTTTACGTGACTGAAGGCATGAATCAATCTTAGTATTTTATAACTTTTGGGTTGCACCATTGGTAAAGAGTCATACTTCTTAGAAGATTTTCAAGCTAGTGTATTTTCTTCTATATCTATTACCACTGGTCGTATGGGTTTTATTTGATATTCTAAATCTAGAAAGGCATGGTTGTTGGTCCGTTTCTCCTTGATAAATTGGAAAGAAAGGTCTTGGCTGCTTGATTCTAGCGGTTCTGTTTGGACGTTCAAAATGATTCTATTGATATGCATGTCATCAAAAAATGAACTTCAAGTCTATGTTTTGGAGTTAGCACCCCTGATGCATCTGTTAAAGTTTCATTAGTTTTAAATGGTGTTTGTTTCACTCCCATTCTGTTGGCAGGTTAATTGTTGACTTTGGTCAATTTACAAGTTTGTTGGGTTTTGTTAAAGGCACTAGGCACTCAACACATTTCCATGTGAACTATAGCTTAGGATTCTGCCAGTTGCCTACCTTTTTGAAATTATTATGGGTTTAATGGGACTCTAGGCGGCTCTTATCGTATTTTGATCAACCAAACGTTTATTTGTTGCTTCACATTCTTCTTTCCATGTGTGACCTGAGATTTTATTCTCCTTTGTTTGTGTTGATATTTGATTTGGATGGTATTTGACATGCGCCGCGGGAATGGGGAAAAGACAACAATTTTTTTTTATTTACATATTTTAGTTCTCTTTTATTTACTTACTTTGTCATATTGTCCGCTAGGAGCATGCTTAGGGCCATTGTCACTCGGCTAGGCAAATCTTTGGTTTTCTTTATTTTATTTTTATTTTTTGAGGCAAGAGGTCGTTTCCTTTAGTTTATTATTCGGGGAATGCCCCGCGTAATTTGTATATATTTTCCGGGGTATGCCCCGAAGTACTTGTATTTGGAGGCCGAAAGTGGAACTCGTAGTATTTTTATTTTTATTTTTTCTTTATTAAGTGGGAACGACCTCGAGCCTCTTGTGTGTTTGTTTTTCTTTTCTGTGTTTGTTTTTATCTCAATTTGAGTATTTTAAAAGTCAACTAGATCAAGTACGCAACCGTGACCTTCACGGGATTTGGGGAATGCCTAACACCATCTCCCCGAGTCAAATGAACCCTCTTACCTAAAATCTCTGGTGCCGACTTAGTTTTGAGTCCAAATATTTCAAAAGGAAAAATTACTTCTAAAAAACGGTGGCCTGGCACACCGGAATCAATTGCCAGGTGGTGACACTAAAATCTTTTAAAACACAATATTTTTTGTCACTTTTAATTAAAAACCCCTTTTAAGCTTTACAAATCTTTTTATTTATTTAAGAGGATTAGTGAGTTTAAAAAAGGGGTGTGACAGCTCTAGCGACTCTGCTGGGGAGTTGCAGGTTCGAGCTGATACTTCATCTTGTTGGTTTTTCAGAACATTCGGTTGAGGTTTTTATGTTTTTTTAGCTTTATCTGATTTTTATTATATTTTTATACTTTGTTATTATTTGCTAGTTGTTTATGTGTTTATAGTTTTCTTTTTATGTGTTTACTGCTGTATAACTGTCGTCATTTGCATAACCCCGGGTCTTCTTTCTGCAACAAGTTTTCCGAAGTACGTTTGAGCGTACACGACCTTTTTTGTGAGTCACCCTGTCTTTAGGGGGTGGCGTGGGAGCGTGGAGTGGGCGGACAGCTAGAGCAGCCGTCATCGACCACGTGCCGCCCCGAATTGCCTTGTCTAGTGAACCCCAAACTTAGGTCAGCCCTTAGGTCATGCTTATTTGCATCATATCATTTAAACCTACCAGGGTTCGGTCCCAGGCACCGTGTCCCGTTGTAGGAGGCCTATCCAAATTATGTCAAAATGGGCTTATGGCCCAAAAAGATATTTAATCATCCCTATGTGCTACATGCTGCATTTTTTTAGGGGTAAAAGGGTCATTTGGCGGACCGAGAATATTTGAGGCTGAAATATAAGATGAAGCAAGTTTGGCATTCACATTTTTCTTTCGTAGTTATCCAAAAATCAAAAATAAAAAAAGAGAAAAAGAAAATCCAAAAATGGAAAACCACATGGGATGTCTAGACCAATCTTGGGTACCTCTAGACTTTTTATTTGAGAGGTTTGCTCGTCCCACTGAATATAAAACCTTCATAGATGAGTTTTCCATATCATATGATTCTTGGAAGAAGAGGCGCCCTATGGTCTTGGCTATTGCGTTGTTGGGTCTCTTGGTATTTCCTTTGGAGGGTAGACATATTAGCACATACCTGGGATCAATAGCCTTTACACTTTTCCATGATAAACACAGTAGTAAGGTCACCTCGGTTCTGGCAATTTTGGCAGAAATCTACCGTGCTTTGACCAGGATTCGAGAAGGCGAGAGGTTCTTTGAGGAAAGCAACTTGTTGCTGCAACTGTAGATGATGGAACACTTACA
Organism: Nicotiana attenuata; assembly: GCF_001879085.1. Lineage (NCBI taxonomy): Eukaryota > Viridiplantae > Streptophyta > Magnoliopsida > Solanales > Solanaceae > Nicotiana > Nicotiana attenuata. Next base: position 13,810 of record NW_017678222.1, read on the forward strand.
TCCCGCCACCATGTTTGAGAAAGATGTGATTGACCGTTGTCTGAGAGATCGAGTGAAGTGCATCGAGCATAGAATGATGTTCGATAAGTTTGCCTTACCACTCGGAGTTCAGGCTTGGATTGATTACTTAGGATCCCTGACTGAAGAGAAGATTTTATGGTCATATCTTTGGATTGATTTGGACGTGATCTTAGCAGGACCTCGCGTGTAAGACTTCTTGGTACTGATTGGACTTTGGTGTACTAGACCATATACCCCTTCTAGAGTGATGCGTCAATTAGGAAGGCGACAAGAAGTCCCCTACATTCCTGATTCTCGTGACTTCATTAGGGAGTTTGATACTATGGCTCATAGGGTGGTTGACATTCAGACCTATTGGCGCCACGCAATGAATATGGGCAGAGATACTTTAGCAGCTGACTCGCATTCACCTGGGTATACCCATGATTACTTCATATGGCTACAGTCTACTCAGCGGGGGGTTAGCAGGCCATTGCCCCGACATGTTAGAGGAGTATTCGATGAGGAGGCCACCTCACGAATATTGCTTAGATAGTTGATGGATCGATTTACCCAGGTAGAGGAGGCCCACGCAGAAGAGAGGGTCGGGGTCCGAGCTATACTTCAGTCATTGAGATCACAGTTGGCAGGGTTGGTAGAGAACATGGGACAACACCGTGAGTACCTTACTAGAGTCAGCCTTCCAGATGTAGGCGCGCATTCCAGGATTCTCATTCCCAGTTTCGAGGTGCCTTGCAGGGTATAATACAGAGTTTAGATTTGACAAGACTGACGGGGCCATCTGGATCTTCATCGGACCCGTCCCATCCAGGACCGTCGCGTTCTGGAGCAGCTTGAGGAGTCATTCTATTTAGGTGTTTTGAGATTGTCTTATGTTGTCTTTTACTTTCGTGTCTTGTCTAGGAGTACTGAGTCCTTTAGGTAGCGTCAGAGTCTGTCGTAGTGTAGTTGAGTCTGTTGGGTCTTTCATTATCGTACTTCCCATTGTATTTTAATATCGAAAAGTTTTTAAATGAAAAATCCCAAAAAGATTTTATTTTTAGTTTATTTTCCATCATTTTTCCAGAACTACGCTTGGTCTGATTCACGAGGGACATGATACGTAGGCAACCTACATCGGGTTCGATCAAATTATTTTTGATTTAAAAAAAAAAAAGAAAAAGAAGAGAGTGATAAGCAAAAAAAAGAGTGGGAAGAAAATTATAAGAGGTGCTAGAAAAGAAAAAGAAGCAAGGATTGAAATGAGCAAATTGGGACGATGCCATATGACCCTGCGACCCTCAAAGCCATTTTAGAACCGCTAATTGTTGCTAGGTGCATTGCACGGAATGTGATATTATTATCTGATAAATGCCCTAACTCTAACATGGAGGTTTTGTGTTGTTTTCCTCTGTTATCTTTATTCCAGTAACAGGAAGGTGGTTAGTTTGTTGGCATCCTGGCAAGTCATCCATACAACACCCGGTCAAAGCGCCAGATAGTCATGACTAGTAAAGAAACAGACATAGGATTTGTAGACCCACCAAGGGAAATTGTTGAATTAGAGTCGGAACTGAAAGAGGAAGTCCGAAGGCTGAGGCATCAGATGGCGGAATGTATCAGGCCTGGATTAAGGGACACCCTCCACCTTCATTCCCTACCAACTGCGAAGAAAACCCTGCTTCCATTCCACCACTGTCCCAAGACCAGATGCCAAATACCGTTGATCTTTCCCCACAACACGCACCAGGCTTCACCCCTTACCACAATTACCCTGGCACTTCGGCCCAAATTTTCCATGCTCCACCAGCCAAACCAACCTCATACCCTGCTCGGTCATCTGCTCCTATTGTCATACCCCCTTCGCAAGCTACCCTCCACCGATCCTCTAGCGAGCCAGCATTCCCTGCTCCAGATACCCAATACTGTGCCCTAGAGCCCACCTTCAAAGTCCCAGATCCTTACTCCTACACTCCCCACTTTGAGCCTCATGTTGAGACTGAGAAACCACCCAAGAACGCGGAGCAAGAGGAGATGTTTAGGAAGGTAAAGAGTCTGGAGCAATCATTGAGAAATATGCAAGGGTTAGGAAACCAAGTGAGTGTGGCTTATAAGGATTTATGTTTGTTCCCCGATGTCCAACTGCCTGCCGGGTTCAAGATGCCCAAGTTTGACTTGTATGACGGACATGGAGATCCTGTAGCTCATCTGAGAGGTTATTGAGTAAAATAGAGGCGCCGGGGGAAAAGACGAATTGCTGATGGCATACTTCAGCTAGAGTCTGAGTGGGGCAGTTTTAGAATGGTACACCCACCAGGACGCCAGTAGGTGGTACACCTAGGACGATATGGCTTGGGCCTTTGCTCGGCACTTTCAGTATAATATAGATATCGTCCCAGATCGCCTGTCATTGACCAAGGTGGAAAAGAGGCCCAGTGAAAGCTTCAGAGAATATAGGTTCCGATGGAGGGAGCAAGCTGCACGAGTCAATCCTCTGATGGAAGAAGATGAGATGGTTGAATGCTTTTTTCAAGCTTTGGAGCCCACTTACTTTGGCCATCTGATCTCAGCCATTGCTAAGTCTTTCAATGATGTGGTAAAGATGGGAGAAATTGTGGAAGAAGGGCTCAAGTCGAGCAAGATCATGAGTTACTCCGCTATAAAAGCAACCACACAGGCAATCCAGAGTGGTACAAGAAGTTTGCTAGGCAAGAAGAAGAAGGACGATGTCGCCATGGTTGTCTCTGGGCCATGGCACGGCCAGAAGGGTTCACCTCATTAGTACACCCATCCTCGACCCCGACCTCAAACCTACACCTAAGCTCCATATAATCCACCCCAACATTACTTTCCCTCGCGAAACCCCCAATACTCATCCAGACCACCCTAATACCATGTTCACCACGCACAGTCATATGCTCAACCTCCTCCTTAGCCGTAATGGCGTGCTCCAGCTCCACAAAATACCTATCCACCTCCACAACCCTACCAAAACCCCACTGTTCAAATTTTCGACCAAGGTCGGAGTATAGAAGAGAAAGGCAACAGCGGAAACAAACTTTCACCCCGCTTGGAGAGTCCTATGCCAGTTTGTTTCAAAGTTTAAGGCAGTTGGACGTCTTGAGGCCAATTGAGTCAAAGATACCAAATCCCCCTCCAAAGAACCTTGATTATTCCCTTAGATGTGCCTATTGTTCGGATGCTCTAGGGCATGACATAGAGAAGTGCTGGCATTTGAAAAGGGCAATCCAGGAGCTCATTGATACAAACCAAATTGTAGTCCAAAGCCTAGACACGCCGAACATCAACCAAAACCCTTTGCCAGCCCATGCAGAGACGCATATGATTGAAATAGTTCACAAGGATGGGGAACCCAAGAAGTCTTCCAAGTCTGTCATGATGATTCGGGCCAGTGAAAGTAATTTTGTTAAAGCTCCAGACTCTACCAAAGCAACGCCCTTGACAGTTGAAGAGGTAACAGAGAAGCTGAGCTTGCCCAATTTGAAGCCACCGGTGTTGGTTATGAAAGGGTCTTCGAAAGATATTGGGGCAAGTAAGGAAAGTTCAAAAGTGGTAGTGCCAGGGGTTCTAAGTATGCCTGTCATAGTTGTGAAGGGCTTATTGTCATTAAGCCAGTGACCCAGCTGCCAGTGGTTAATACGAAGGCTGTTCCGTGGAATTACAAACAAGTGATAGTGACATACAAGGGAAAAGAGGTGGAGGAAGAAGTCAACGAAACTGGAGGATTGACTCGTTCTGGAAGATGTTTTACCCCAAAAGAATTAAGGAAAGCCAAGCCGTTCAAGGATAGTGAAATGCCAGTAAAGAAATCGGTTACCGAAGAAGAGGATAAGGAGTTCTTGAAAAAGATGAAAGTGCAAGACTATTCCATTGTGGAGCAGCTAAGGAAAATACCGGCTCAGATCTCTCTTTTGACTTTGCTGATACATTCAGATGAACGTCGCAGGGCCCTGATGAAGATTTTGAACGAGGCACATGTTCCTAATAAAATCATAGTGAATCATTTGGAAAAGATAGCTAGCAAGATCTTTGAAGTAAACAGGATCACTTTCTCAGATGATGAACTTCCTACGGAGGGTACAGAACACAACCGAGCTCTTTATCTCACAGAGAAGTGCGAAGATTCTGTTGTTTCGAGGGTTTTGGTTGACAACTGCTCTAATGCAAATATTTTCCCTCTGTCTACTCTGCAAAAGATGAAGATCGGCACCGAAAGAATCCACATGAATAGTGTACGCGTTCGAGGCTTTGATGGGGGAGGTAAAGATTCTGTTGGAGATATAATGCTCGAATTGTCGATAGGGCCAGTTGAGTTCACCATGTAATTCCAAGTGTTAGATGTGGTTGTCTCCTACAATCTGTTGTTGGGCAGGCCCTGGATACATGTTGCTAAGGCAGTCCCATCATCTCTGCATCAAATGGTGAAGTTCGAATGGGATAGGCAGGAAATAGTGGTGCACGGTGATGAGGACTTATCAGCTGGTAATGACACAATTGTTCCGTTTATTGAGGCTGAAGATGATAAGGGACCTTGGGTCTATCAAACTTTCGAAACATGTCTGTTGAGAAGATTCCTGAAGGGAAATGTATTCCAGGTCCTAAATTATCCTCCGCGTCTGTCATGGTAGCAAATGAAATATTGAAGAATGGTTTTGTGCCGGGTAAGGGTCTGGGCTCATCTCTGCAAGGTATTGTGCATCCATTGCGCTACAGTGGAAATCTTGGTACATTTGGTTTTGGATTCATGTCCACAGAGAAGGACGTGAAAATGGTTAAAAATATAAAGCAGAAGGTATGGTCACTCCCCAAGCCTGTTCCACACATCTCTAAGTCTTTTGTCAAGCCAGGGGCCGAAAAATATCCAACCTCATCAGTCCCAAAACCTGTGGTCGATGTTGATGAAGAGCTGATCAAGAGGTTCCAGAGTCTGTTCGATGAGGTTAATATGGTAGAAGTTGGCGAAGGTTCTAGTAAAGCAGATGTGCAGTTTGTTGGGCCAAATGTGAAGCTTAGCGAATGGGAAGCTACTCCTCTCCCCACCAGGAAGGAGTTTTGGTAGTTTGCTTTGTTTTTCTTTCTGTTATCTGGGTTATTCCAGGGTTGTAATCCAGATTTTTATTTTGCTTGTTTTGATGTTCAAACCCTTCTATCCTTTGATTTTCAATGAAATGTAATTTTCCATTTTCAGTTATTCCTAATAGTATTTCACTTTTTTTTTTTTGTACAGTTCTTTTTATGCTGGTTGCAATGACATGTCATGTATGAGGAATTTTCAGCCATGTCTTAAAAGCCAATCTAATTCTGAAATAATAATCCAAGAAGTAGAGTATGATCATGAAACATAATATGATGAAGAGGCAGCATTTGAGGAAATCAGTAAAGAGCTAAAACACTTTGAAGAAAAATCAAAGCCTAATTTGAATTAAACTGAAGCAATCAATTTAAGAGACCGGGATAATGTTAAGAAAACCAAGATAAGTGTGCATCTGGAACTGCAAGTTAAGGAAGAAATAATCAAAACATTGTTTGAGTACAAAGATGTCTTTGCATGGTCGTATGACGATATTCCGTGCTTGAGCACTGATTTGGTAGTTCACAAATTGCCAACTGATCCAGCATTCCCTCCTGTCAAGCAAAAGTTAAGAAAGTTCAAGACTGACATGAGTGTGAAGATCAAAGAAGAAATCACAAAGCAGCTTGATGCAAAGGTCATTCGGGTCACTCGATATCCCACTTGGTTAGCTAATGTTGTGCCAGTACCAAAGAAGGATGGTAAGACCAGGGTATGTGTTGATTACCGTGATCTTAACAAGGCAAGCCCAAAGGATGATTTTCCATTGGCCAACATCCACATTCTGATCGACAATTGTGCCAAGCATGAGATTGGGTCTTTTGTGGATTGCTACGCGGGATATCACCAGATCTTGATGGATGAGGAAGA
>NW_017678222.1:22699-23383 GCF_001879085.1 Nicotiana attenuata
GGACATCATTCGGTCTCGCCGCGGGCCTATATGCAAGTTCCCCTTGGAGTCTGTCTAAGTCATTCATTATCTGCTTCACAAATATCATTACTGATGCAAAGAAGGTGGTACGGGTCATGTTCTCGCACATCTGGCATTTCCGGGTAATAGAATGAGCAACGGTTAAGATTCTCTCTCGGATTCTTCCTTTCTCCTGAAGCAACCGCCCTATCTGCTGGGCCCTAGCCTCTAAAGTCTGCTCCATAGTACCTTCTCGTCCTTCCCGTCACGAATTCAACCTTTGTTTTCCCCCAATCTCTGCCGAATTGTTCGAATAACCAAATTTGTGGATGCCGCCTTCGCCGCCCACGGCGGCGCCGCCCTCCAAACCTCACCAAAATACACCATAGCTTCCTCTCCTCTTCCCCTTTCCAAATCCAAACCCCTTTTCCCTCAAATCCCAGCCAAACGTCTCAAATATTGAATCAAAGAGAGGCGGCTAAACCCTAAATCACCCAAATCCAACCAAAATTACACCATAGACTCTCCTCACCCCCTTCTTCTAAATCCTAAATCAATTTCTTCAAATCTAACCATAGTTGCTCGAATCCTAGTATCTAGGGTTCCGTAGTTGGGTTTTAGGGAGTTTTTATCTGCTCGGAAGTTTCTCAGTATCTAGTTGGTCCTTATATGATGTATTTGCCT
>NW_017678223.1:0-9916 GCF_001879085.1 Nicotiana attenuata
AGCTATTTTCATTTGTCGGATCTGAGCTTTAAGAACCTCATTCTCTTGAGTTAATTTCTTTTTGTCTCCCTCATAAGCTGCGGCTTGCACACTCTTTTCAAATTGAAGATCTTGGACCTGTTGCTCCAGCTTCCCTATTCTAGCCCGGTATTCCTTTTCCTTGGCTAGCCAATCCCATTGTACCTGGGCCCCGTCAGTAAATTGTTGTACATGTGGCCTCTTTGCGGGTCTTTCAGAAATCTGGAATCTTTTGACAAACCAGATCAAGTATTTGGGGTCCACTTCGCCTCTAGACCGATCTCGCACTATTGTCTTAGGTTTAAGAAACCTACACTCATTCCATATTTGGCGAATCTTCCCCTCGGGAAAGGCAGCTTTGGGGCCTAATTCAATGACTTGTTTACTCAGATCTTCATCGTTATGAACAGTTTGGAATCTTCCCAGTTGACGCAAGACCCGGTAGGGAGCATAAGGTTGGATGCTCTGAATGCCCATCAAAAGAATGTAAGGCACTTCACCTGATGTATATACTGCCTCAGTAACGGGAAGCCATCCTAAAGCCCACTCAATTTTGTCAGCAGTCAAAAATCTCAAACATGATAACCAAGCCTCGGTACCCTCTGGAAACTCAATACCTATTACCCTGGTTTTAAATTCTTCAATGCAACTCAACCCGGTTAAACCATAGTTCATGTAACCAGTCCGGTGGCATAGATGCTCTTGTATCCATAGCTGTAGCAACAAATTGCATCCCTGAAAGAATTTTTCCCCTTCTCTGCACATGGTTAGGGCTCGATATATCTCAGCCACAATCAGAGGAACCACCGTGCTGTTGGACTTCTTTATTGCAACATCTAGCATTCCTACGAGGCCAATATCTATGTGACTAACTTTTCATGGGCAAATCACGACTCCCAAAAAAGCTACCATAAAGGCCAAACCCCTGCGTGCCTCCTACTTATCTTTGTTTCCAGCGTGTGTTAAACCAGTGTTGGGCTCCTCAAAACCTTGCGGGTTGCCATATCGATGGTATAAGAAGTGGAAAATGCAATATCCTTCTGATAAATTCTTATCCTGAATATCCCGGCTAATACTCAATAAGTCCAGAAATCTGTGGAGGGTTACCGGTCTCGGTGCCAATGGATATCGACCCCTGAGGTTTTCATTCAGACCCGATAATCCCGCCATCTCCTCTAAGGTAGGTGTAAGCTCGAAGTCCGAGAACCGGAACACGTTGCGAGTTGGGTCCCAAAAAGGTATCAATGCTTCAATAATATCCGGCCTTGGCTTAATGTTCAATAACCCGACGAGACCGCCCAGAACCTTTACCACCGTTTCTCTGCTACCCTTTCGTAGGTCATTCCACCACATATGAAGCTTCAAAGGGATCTCACTCAGGACTGAGAAGGTTTCAATGTCAGTTGTACTCATCCTGCACATTTTATTTAAAGTGATTTATTGACTTATTTTGACCTAAAAGAAAAAGTGGCTATTTAAAGTGATTTAATGACTCATTTTGACCTAAAGAAAAAATTGGCTATTTAAAGTGATTTAATGACTTATTTTGACTTAAAGGAAAAAGTGGCTATTTTTTCAAAATTTTTATTTAAGAAAACAAAGACTCGGTTTTGCAGATACGGCTTTTCAGCACTTTTGGGAGGGAGATTTTAAGGCTGTGCCTGCTAACCGTTTTAAAAAAAATGACTCAAGGTGGCTGTTCTTGCAAAAACAGCCATCCGGCGTCCTTTTGGGGACATTCGGCTTATTTTAAAACAAGAATGACATCACCCGACTTATTTTGGTATTTTTGGGCTATTTTTGCAAAAGGGAGGTTGGACCCGATGAGGGTTGCCTACGTATCTCACATCCGGTGAGAATCAAACCGGCGTAGTTCGGGCAGATTTGTCAAAACCAAACTATTTTTGAAAACAAAAACTTTTCTTTTTCTTTTTCTCAAAAATCCGGCGAAGTTTCGGTACTACTTGGATATTGGTTTTTCAAAACAAGTGGTTACCCTCACTGCTATTTTTCGTTCAATTCTCTCCCATTATGTACAAGCCGGTCAACATGCAAAGCCGAGCAAATAAATGCACAAGTAGCACGTAAGATGCATCAGGATGGTCTTTTCATTTCAGGTCACCTGTCCTAGACGGACCCAACCCCTGTGTTGAGTCCCCTAAGTCAAATGCACATGATGCAAACAAACGTTCCTACTAGGGATCCGGCATGAGGCTTTGTTATACTAGGTTNAACTAGAGTAAAAATGGAGGAAAATGGCCAAGACCCCCGATTTTAAAGAACCTTACTGCCTCCAGCAATACCCAATAGAAAATAATCGAGAAATATCAAGAATCTCGAAAGTAGCAAAACCCTAGCCTCGGGCCCACTTCTCGAAACTCAGAAATTCTCACATCAACGGGTTCCTTATCTCGCCACGAGTCCATACATACCAAGAACTCTCAAATCCGAGCTCAAATGACCCATCGAATCCCAATTTAAAATTTCAAAAACTCAAGCCCTAGTTCTTTCCCTTTTTGCTAAGTTTCCATGAATTTCAAGATAAATTCCACAATTAAATCATGTTTTTAGTTCATAGGACTCACCTCCAATCAATCCCAGTCGAAACCCTCTTCAATTTCTCCCAAAAATCTCTCAAGATGCTCATTAATGGTGGAAAATAACTTAGACTCGCGGAGGAAATATTTTTAAAAACTATTCTGTTCAGCCCAGATTTCTTTCTATGCGATCGCGGCCCCAGGCTCGCGATCGCAATGCACAAAAATTCCAGCCCAAGTTTTTAACACTATGCGATCGCATATATCCCCTTGCGATCGCAATGACCAAGCTCTTTACCCTACGCGATCGCAAACCTACCCACGTGATCGCGATGAACAATTTTCTACTCAAATCTCAGATCGACCTCACACTGTGCGATCGCAAACATCCATCCGCGATCGCATAGAAAAACCAAACAACCCCTAAAAAATCCTTCTATGCGATCGCAATACCCCCTCTGCGATCGCAGAGAGCAAAAATGCTCTGCAATAGCTGATGCATTTTCTGCAACTTTTCATAGTCCAAAACTCCCCGTTAGCCATCCGAAATCACCCCGAGGCCCCCGGGGCCTCAACCAAAAGCACCAACGCAACCTAAAACATCATTCAAACTTGCTCCAGTCATCAAAACACCTCAAACAACACCAAAACTATCAAATTACATCGAATTCAAGCCTAAGTTCTTCTAAACCTTCCGAAACACGCATTCGATCAAAAATCCAACCTAATCACCTCCGAATGACCTAAAATTTTACGCACACATGCCAAATCACATAATGAAGCTACAGCAACTCTCGGAATTCCATTCCGACTCCCGGATCAAAATCTCACCTACCAACCGGAAATCGCTAAAATACTAACTTCGCCAATTCAAGCCTAATTCTACACCGGGCCTCCAAAACTACTTCCGATCACACTCCTAAGTCACAAATCATCCCCCGAAGCTAACCGAATCATCAGAAATCATAACCGAGCCCTCTAACACATAAGTCAACATCCGGTTGACTTTTCCAAACTAAGCCTTCCTTAAAGAGACTAAGTGTCTCATTTCCTTCTAAAATCAATCCAAACCAACTCGATCACACAAGACACTGATAATGAAGCATAAAGAAGCAGAAAAATGGGGGAAACGGAGCGGTGACTCATAAGACGACGGGTCGGATCGTCACATCCTCCCCAACTTAAACAAACGCTCGTCCTCGAGCGAGTCAAGAAACATACCTGAAGCGTCAAACAGGTGAGGATATCTGCTCCGTATCTCCCGCTCGGTCTCCCAGGTAGCCTCCTCCACGGGCCGACCTCTCCACTGCACCTTTACCGAAGCAACATCCTTTGACCTCAACTTTCGAACCTGACGATCCAAAATGGCTGCTGGCTCTACATCATAAGTCAAATCACCTTCCAACTGAACCGTACTGAAATCTAGAACATAGGACGGGTCTCCAACATACTTCCGGAGCATAGAAACATGAAAAATTGGATACACGCTCGACAAGCTGGGTGGCAAGGCAAGCTCATAAGCCACCTCCCCAATCCTCCGGAGTACCTCAAAAGGCCCAATGAACCGCGGACTCAATTTCCCCTTCTTTCCGAATCTCATAACACCCTTTGTGGGTGAAACCTTCAACAGGACCTTCTCACCAACCATGTCGGATACATCTCGAACCTTCCTGTCCGCATAGCTCTTCTGTCTCGACTGCGCTGTACGGAGTCTCTCCTGAATCACCTTCACCTTCTCTAATGCATCCTGGACCAAATCTGTCCCCAATAGCCTAGCCTCACCGGGCTCGAACCATCCAACTGGAGATCTACACCACCTCCCATACAAAGCCTCATACGGAGCCATCTGGATGCTCGACTGGTAGCTGTTGTTGTAGGCAAACTCTGCAAGCGGTAGAAACCGATCTCATGACCCTCCAAAGTCAATAACACAGGCGCGTAGCATATCCTCTAATATCTGAATGGTGCGCTCGGACTGCCCGTCCGTCTGAGGGTGAAAGGCTGTGCTCAACTGTACCTGAGTACCCAACTCTCTCTGAACAGTCTGCCAAAACTGCGAAGTAAACTGAGTGCCGCTATCTGATATAATGGAAGCTGGGACACCATGCAACCGAACAATCTCCCGAATATAAATCTCTGCCAGCCGCTCTGAAGAATTAGTAGTACAAACAGGAATGAAGTGCACGGACTTGGTCAGCCTGTCTACAATCACCCAAATAGCATCAAATTTCTTCAAAGTCCAAGGGAGTCCGGTAACAAAATGCATAGTAATCCTCTCCCACTTCCACTCGGGAATAACCATCTGCTGATGCAAGCCACCCGGTCTCTAATGCTCATATTTCACCTGCTGACAATTGAGACATCGAGCTACAAACTCCACAATATCTTTCTTCATCCTCCGCCACTAATAGTGCTGTCTAAGATCCTGATACATCTTCGCGGCACCCGGATGAACGGAATACCGCGAGCTATGGGCCTCCTCCAATATCAACTCCCGAAGCCCATCCACATTAGGCATGCAAATCCGGCCTTGCATCCTCAACACACCATCATCACCAATGGTCACATCTTTGTTATCATCATGCTGAACCCTGTCCTTAAGGACAAGCAAATGCGGATCATCATACTGGCTCTCTCTGATGCGATCATACAAGGAAGACCGAGAAACCACAGAAGCCAACACCCGACTAGGCTCCGAAATATCTAGTCTCACCAACCGATTGGCCAAGGCCTGAACATCAACTGCAAGGGGTCTCTCCCCAACTGGAATATACGCCAAACTCCCCATACTCACTGCCTTTCGGCTCAAAGCATCGGCCACTACATTGGCCTTCCCCGGATGATACAGAATAGTAATATCATAATCCTTAAGCAACTCTAGCCATCTCCGCTGCCTCAAATTAAGATCCTTTTGCTTGAACAAATGCTGAAGACTGCGATGATCAGTGAATACCTCACAAGATACGCCATACAAGTAATGCCTCCAAATCTTCAATGCATGAACTATGGCAGCCAACTCCAAATCATGAACAGGGTAGTTCTTCTCATGGGGCTTCAACTGACGAGAAGCATAAGCAATAACTCTACCCTCCTGCATCAATACACAACCAATCCCAACTCTCGAAGCATCACAATATACGGTATATGAACCTGAAGCTGATGGCAAAACCAATACTGGAGTTGTGGTCAAAGCTGTCTTGAACTTCTGAAAGCTCTCCTCACACTCGTCCGACCATACAAATGAAGCACCCTTCTGAGTCAACTTGGTCAAGGGTGATGCAATGGAGGAAAATCCCTGAACAAACCGACGATAATATCCTGCCAACCCAAGAAAACTACAAATCTCTGTGGCTGAGGACGGTCTAGGCCAACTCTAAACCGCCTCTATCTTCTTCGGATCAACCTGAATACCCTCGCTGGACACCACGTGTCCCAAGAAAGCCACTAAACTGAGCCAAAACTCACACTTGGAGAACTTTGCATAAAGTTTCTCCTCCCTCAATCTCTGCAATACAACTCGCAAATGCTCCGCGTGCTCCTCCTGACTACGCGAGTACACCAGAATATCATCAATGAAAACAATAACGAACGAATCCAGATAAGGCCGAAGTACACTGTTCATCAAATGCATGAACGCTGCTGGGGCATTGGTCAGCCTGAAAGACATGACAAGAAACTCATAGTGACCATATCTAGTCCTGAAATCAGTCTTAAGAATATCTGAATCCCTGATCTTCAACTGGTGATAGCCCGAACGGAGATCAATCTTGGAATACACCCTCGCTCCCTGAAGCTGGTCGAACAAATCATCAATGCGAGGCAGGGGATACTTGTTCTTAATTGTTACCTTGTTCAATTGCCTATAATCGATGCACATTCTCATTGTGCCATCCTTCTTCTTCACAAACAGAACTGGCGCACCCCAAGGTGACACACTAGGCCGAATGAACCCCTTATCTAGGAGTTCTTGAAGCTGTTCTTTCAATTCTTTCAACTCCGCTGGTGCCATACGATATGGAGGAATAGAGATGGGCTGAGTGCCCGGCACCAGGTCAATACCAAAATCAATATCCCTGTCCGGTGGCATGCCCGACAAGTCTGCAGGAAGTACATCGGGAAAAATCCCTCACAACTGGGACAGAATCAATAGTGGGAGTCTCAGCTCCAACTTCCCGCACAAACGCTAGATATGAAAGACAACCCTTCCCAACCATACGCTGGGCCTTCAAGAAAGAAATCACTCTACTCGGAACATAATCAGTCACACCACGCCACTCGATCCGCGGTACACCCGGCATAGCCAAAGTGACTGTCTTAGCATGACAGTCTAGAATAGCATGACACAGAGATAACCAATCCATGCCTAAAATAATATCAAAGTCCACCATGTTCAATAGCAATAGATCAACTCGGGTCTCCAGACCCCCAATAACCACAACACATGACCGGTACACATGGTCCACAATAACAGTGTCGCCCACCAGGGTAGACACATGAAAAGGTAAAGCAAGAAACTCTTGGGGCGCACTCAAATAGTGAGCAAAATATGAGGACACATAAGAATAGGTGGAACCGGGATGAAATAATACGGAGGCATCTCTGTGGTAGACTGAAACAATACCTGTAATGACTGCATCTGAAGCGATGGCATCTGTCCTGCCTAGTATAGCATAAAAACGAGCCTGGCCACCGCCCGATCGACCTCCCCCTCTGGGGCGACCCCTGGCTGCCTGATCTCCACCCCTAGCTGACTGGGCGGGTGGTGAAGTAACTGGAGCAGAAGTCGAGGGCTGACCCCTCTGCTGATGCTAACCGTCACGGAGTCGAGGACACTGCCTCCTCATGTGACCAAACTCTCCGCACTCATAACAACTACCCGGTGCTGGAGATGGGGTCTGAAGGGAACCCCTCGCACCTGAGTGACTAGCAGATGCACTCGATGCAGAAGAACCCTGAGCTGATGGGGCACGAGATGAACTCTGGGCTGGGAGGGCGCTAAGTGAAGGCTGGCCCTGCTGAGACCCATGATGACCACGACCTGAAGATGCCCCACGATACTCTGGACGGGCCGACTGAGCAGGCCTGAAAGAACGACCTCTACCATGCTGGAACTGGCCCCTCGAAGGAGCACCACTGTAACTGCCCGATCCACGAGGCCTTTTGGCCTCCCTCTCCTCTCGCTCTCGACGGCGAAACTGACTCGATCTCACAAGCGATATCCACCACCTCCTCAAATGTAGCACCCAACACTCTCTCTCTAGTCATCAGAATACGGAGATGGTAGTTAAGGACATCCACAAATCTCCTGATCCTCCCACGGTCTGACGGAATCATCCAGGTGGCATGACGAGACCACTCTGAAAACCTCATCTCGTACTGAATCACGGTCATATCTCCCTGTGTCAACCACTGGAACTGCCTACGCAGCTCCTCTCTGCGGGACTGCGGTACATACTTCTCCAAGAAGAGAGTGGAGAACTCCTGCCAAGTAAGGGGCGCTGTACCAACAGGCCTACGCCTCTCATACGCCTCCCACCAAGTGAAGGCAGCCCCAGTAAACTGAAAGGTGGTAAATGCCACACCGCTAGACTCAAGAATCCCTACTGTACGGAGCATCCGCTGACACCTGTCAAGAAAACTCTGGGCATCCTCACCCTCAGCACCACTGAATGTCGGAGGCTGGAGTCTACCAAACCTCTCAAGACGACGCTGCTCATCCTCCGGCATAGCTGGAACCCTGAAATCCTGCACTGGTGCAACCTGCTGAGCTGGAGGTGCCTCTGGCGTCTGTAGTCCCTGCACTACCTGCTCAGGTGTGCGAGCAGCGGGGGTCTGATTGCCTCCCCCGGCCTGTGAAGTAGCTACTGCTGTGGTGGCTGATACTGCCAAAGCTAGGCCAGTGCAAACTGTCAAGATCTGAGCCAAGGTCTCCTGTAGACCCGGAATCACAATAGGCACTGCCGGTGCCTGAACTAGTACTGCCGCTGGAGCCTGATCTGGGGCTGGGGCAGCTGGTGGATCAATAGGTGCTGCCCCTGCCGCTCTGCCTCTGCCACGACCACGACCGCGTCCACGGCCTCTGGTGGCCTCAGTGGGTGGCACTGGTGGTTGTCCACCTCGTCCAGTAGCACGAGTCCTCGCCATCTCCGAGAGAATAGAATAACAGAAGTTTAGTTCTCAGATCAACAAAGTCGCACGACAAGAATTTAAAGAATGTGAAGTTTTTCCTAAAGGTTCTGTAGCCTCCCGAGGATTAGTACAGACGTTTCCGTACCGATCCGCGAGACTCTATTAACCGGCTCATGACTCGCGAGGCCAAGTAACCTAGGCTCTGATACTTACTTGTCACGACCCCAACCCCGATCGTAATGCGCCCAACACAATGCTAGGCAAGCTCGACCAATTCAACACTCTCAATCCCTTTTTAATTAAATTCAATACCGATTAACAGAATTTAATTATCAACTAATATGAATAGAAGTCTGAAATACAAGATGAAATGTGCGAAAACCATAATAATAATAATCTCTACAATGGCCCACCGATCCGGTGTCACAAGTCAAGCGCCTCTATTATATGAGTTCAACAGTCTAATACAGGAACAGTCTAAAATGCGGAAAGGTAAAGAAAGATAGAGGGAGAAATCGGGTCTGCACACGCCATGCAGCTAGCTCGATAACTCCGGTGAAATCTGAACCGCAGGAAAACTCGTACTACACTTCAGGGACACCTGTATCTGCACACACGGTGCAGGGAGTAATGTGAGTACTCCGACCCACTGAGTAATAAAAACAAATAATGACTGACAGTATGAAATCACGTAAAAGCACTAAACAATTCTATATCAAAGCAGTAGAACCATTTAAACAACAGATAATTAAGAAGTCAAGTGAAATTCCTTAAAACTAGGTAGAACAGGTAACTTAACAAGTATTAATCAAGTATAAAATCCACTCCTCGAGCATATTGTTCATTTATTTATTACTTATCCTCAGTACTCAACTCATGTGCTTTTCATAATAAAAGAAATCATAAATATACCGCTGCGGCGTGCAGCCCGATTCGTATATCGCTGTGGCGCACAGCCCGATCCATAACAATAGTCGACTGCGCTCACTAGGGGTGTGCAGACTCCGGAGGGGCTCCTACAGCCCAAGCGCTATATTGCTGCGGCGCGCAGCCCGATCCAAATATATATAAATATACATTTGCTGCGGCGTGCAGCCCGATCCATATAAATATATTGCTGCGGCGTGCAGCCCGATCCATAACATATAAAACATCCTCACTATTGGGTTCTCAAACCCTCTCAGTCAATATAAACACAGCCTCTAGGGCATACTAATATAAGATAGGGATCT
>NW_017678223.1:9957-23368 GCF_001879085.1 Nicotiana attenuata
AAAACCGGTTCATATGTTTTAAACAGTTAGAAACATGACTGAGGATATGGTTTTTTAACAAGTAAAGTGAGGAATATTAGTCATAATGCCCCCTAAGGGTTCTACAAGTCGGCACAAGGCCCAAACATGGCAACTAGCCCAAATCATAATGATAATTATTAAATCTCAGTCAAAAATGCGGTGAAATCATCAATCGGGACGGACCAAGTCACAATCCCCAATAGTAATGGACCCCACGCTCATCATACAGCGTGTGTCTCACCTCAACATAGCACTACGTTGTGCAAATCCGGGGTTTTATACCCTCAGGACATCATTTACAATCATTACTCACCTCAAACCGGCCAAAGCTCTAGCTCGCTACGCCCTTGCCTCTCAAATCGGCCTCCTCGCGCGTCGAATCCGACGAAAACCAGAGTGAATAGGTCATAATAGGCTAAGGAAACAAAACCCAAGCGAAAACAATCGAAAAATATCAAAAACCTCGAAATTAGCAAAACCCGAGCCCCGGGCACACTTCTCGAAACTCAGAAATTTTCACATCATTAGACTCCTTATCTCCCCACGAGTTTATACATATCAAAAATACAAGAATCAGAGTTAAATTGGCCCTTCAAATCCTTAATTTATGCTCTCTTAAGTTCATGCCCTAAACCACTATTTTTGTCCATTAATTCCTTAAATTTTCAGTCCTAATTCATGAAATAACACCATAGAATCGTGTTTTAGGTCCAAAAATCCTTACCTTATCAAAGCTCCTTGAAGTCCCTCTTCAATATCGCCCACAATTCTCCAAGTCTGAAGTTAGAAATGAAAAACCCTTCAAAATTCGCGAAAAAGACCCATTTAAACATTCTGCCCAGACAAAACCGCATTTGCAGTTCAAAACCCGCTCCTGCGATACCGCTTCTGCTGTTAATATTCCGCATCTGCGAAACTTCATTAAGTCCCGCCTAGCCGCATCTGCGGTCCGATAGCCGCATCTGCGGCTCCCAGGTGCGCCTCCCTATCCGCATCTGCGGTCCCAGCCTATCCTTGCCTTTTCCGCTTCTGCGACCTCCACCCCATATCTTCGATACCGCACCTGCGGTTCCCAAGCCGCAGGTGCAAAAATACCAGAAACAGCAGAAATCTAAAATTGCACAAGTCCAAAATTCTTCCCGTTAGCCTACTGAATTCTCCCCGAGGACCTCGGGACCTCAACCAAAAGCATCAACACATCCCAAAACATCGTTCAAACTTGTTCCAATCCTCAAAACACCTCAAACAACACCAAAACCGTCAAATTACATCGGACTCAAGCCTAAGTTCTTCTAAAACTTCCGAAACACGCTTTTGATCAAAAAACCCGACTAAACAACGTCCGAATGACCTGAAATTTTGCACACACATCACAAATGACATAACGAAGCTACAGCAACTCTCGGAATCCCATTCCGACCCTCGGATCTAAATCTCGCCTATCAACCGGAAATCACCAAAAATACTAACTTCGCCAATTCAAGCCTAATTCTACACCGGACCTCCAAAACCACTTCCGATCACACTCCTAAATCACAACTCATTCCCCGAAGCTAACCGAACCATCAAAAATCACATCCGAGCCCTCTAACTCATAAGTCAATGTCCGGTTGACTTTTCCAACTTAAGCCTCATTTAAAGAGACTAAGTGTCTCATTTCCTTACCAAATCCACTCCAACCACAAACCAATCAACTCGACCACATAAAACACGGATGACGAAGCATAAAGAAGCAGAAATGGGGGAAACGGAGCGGTAACTCATGAGACGACTGCTCGGGTCGTTGCATCCTCCCCAACTTAAACAAAGACTCGTCCTCGAGCGAGTCAAGAAACATACCTGAATCCTCAAATAGGTGAGGGTATCTTCCCCGCATCTCCCGCTCGGTCTCCCAGGTAGCCTCCTCCACGGGCCGACCTCTCCGCTGCACCTTCACTGAAGCTATATCCTTCGACCAAAACTTTCGAACCTCACGACCTAAAATAGCCACCGGCTCCACATCAAAGGTCAAATCATCATTCAACTGGACCGTGCTGAAATATAAAACATGAGACGGGTCCCCAACATACTTCCGGAGCATAGAAACATGAAATATCGGATGCACGCTCGACAAGCTGGGTGGCAAAGCAAGCATATAAGCCACCTCCCCAATCCTCCTAAGTACCTCAAAAGGACCAATGAACCGCGGACTCAATTTCCCCTTCTTTCCGAATCTCATAACACCCTTTGTGGGTGAAACCTTTAACAAGACCTTCTCACCAACCATGTAGGATACATCTCGAACCTTCCTGTCCGCATAACTCTTCTGCCTCGACTGCGCTGTACGGAGTCTCTCCTGAATTACCTTTACTTTGTCTAAAGCATCCTGGACTAAATCTCTACCCAATAGCCCAGCCTCACCGTGCTCGAACCAACCAACTGGAGATCTACACCTCCTCCCATACAAAGCCTCATACGGGGCCATCTGAATACTCGACTGGTAGCTGTTGTTGTAGGCAAACTCTGCAAGCGGCAAAAACTCATCCCATGAACCTCCAAAATCAATGACACAAGCACGCAACATGTCCTCCAATATCTGAATAGTACGCTCGGACTGTCCGTCTGTTTGAGGATGAAATGTTGTGCTCAACTCCACCTGACTACCCAACCCTCTCTGCACGGCTCTCCAAAACTGCAAAGTTAACTGAGTACCTCTATCTGATGGAAACCGGAACACCATGCAACCGAACAATCTCCCGGATATAAATCTCTGCCAGCCATTCTGAAGAATAAGTAGTACACACAGGAATGAAGTGCGCGGACTTGGTCAGTCGATCCACAGTCACACAAATAGCATCAAATTTCTTCAAAGGCCGAGGAAGTCCAACAAAAAAGTCCATAGTGATCCTCTCCCATTTCCACTCGGGAATATCCATCTGCTGAAGCAAGCCACCCAGTCTATGATGCTCATATTTCACCTGCTGACAATTGAGACACCGAGTTACGAACCCCACAATATCCTTCTTCATTCTTCTCCACCAATAGTGCTGTCTAAGATCCTAATACATCTTCACGACACCCGGGTGAATGGAATACCGCGAGCTATGGGCCTCCTCCAATATCAACTTCCGAAGCCCATCCACATTGGGAACGGAAATCCGACCATGCATCCCCAACACGCCATCATCACCAATGGTCACATCTCTGGCATCATCATGCTGAACTTTGTCCTTAAGGACAAGCAAATACGGATCATCATACTGGCACTCTCTAATGTGATCATACAAGGAAGACCGAGAAACCACACAAGCCAACACCCAACTGGGCTCCGAAATATCAAGCCTCACCAACCGATTGGCCAAGGCCTGAACATCAACTGCAAGGGGTCTCTCCCCAACTCGAATATACGCCTAACTCCCCATACTCACTGCCTTTCGGCTCAAAGCATCAGCCACTACATTGGCCTTCCCCGGATGATACAGAATAGTAATATCATAATCCTTAAGCAACTCTAGCCATCTCCGCTGTCTCAAATTAAGATCCTTTTGCTTGAACAAATGCTGAAGACTGCGATGATCAGTGAATACCTCACAAGATACGCCATACAAGTAATGCCTCCAAATCTTCAATGCATGAACTATGGCAACCAACTCCAAATCATGAACAGGGTAGTTCTTCTCATGGGGCTTCAACTGACGAGAAGAATAAGCAATAACTCGACCCTCCTGCATCAATACACAACCAATCCCAACTCTTGAAGCATCACAATATACAGTATATGAACCTGAAGCTGATGGCAAAACCAATACTGGAGCTGTGGTCAAAGCTGTCTTGAGCTTCTGAAAGCTCTCCTCACACTCGTCCGACCATACAAATGAAGCACCCTTCTGAGTCAACTTGGTCAAGGGCGATGCAATGGAGGAAAATCCCTGAACAAACCCTGAACAAACTGGCGATAATATCCTGCCAACCCAAGAAAACTACGAATCTCTGTGGCTGAGGACGGTCTAGGCCAACTCTGAACCGCCTCTATCTTCTTCGGATCAACCTGAATACCCTCGCTGGACACCACGTGTCCCAAGAAAGCCACTGAACTGAGCCAAAACTCACACTTGGAGAACTTTGCATAAAGCTTCTCCTCCCTCAATCTCTGAAAAACAACTCGCAAATGCTCTGCGTGCTCCTCCTGACTACGCGAGTACACCAGAATATCATCAATGAAAACAATGATGAACGAATCCAGATAAGGCCGAAATACACTGTTCATCAAATGCATGAACACTGCTAGGGCATTGGTCAGCCCAAAATACATGACAAGAAACTCATAGTGACCATATCTAGTCCTGAAAGCAGTCTTAAGAATATCTGAATCCCTGATCTTCAACTGGTGATAACCCGAACAGAGATCAATCTTGGGAAACACCCTCGCTCCCTGAAGCTGGTCGAACAAATCATCAATGCGAGGCAGGGGATACTTGTTCTTAATTGTTACCTTGTTCAATTTCCTATAATCGATGCACATTCTCATTGTGCCATCCTTCTTTTTCATAAACAGAACTGGCACACCCCAAGGTGACACACTAGGCCGAATGAACCCCTTATCTAGGAGTTCCTGAAGCTGCTCCTTCAATTCTTTCAACTCTGCTGGTGCCATGCGTTAAGGCGGAATAGAAATGGGCTGAGTGCCCGGCACCAGGTCAATACCAAAATCAATATCCCTGTCCGGTGGCATGCCCGGCAGGTCTGCAGGAAATACATCAAGGAAGTCCCTCACAACTAGGACAGAATCAATAGTGGGAGTCTCAGCTCCAACATCCCGCACAAACGCTAGATATGAAAGACAACCCTTCCCAACCATACGCTGGGCCTTCAAGAAAGAAATCACTCTACTCGGAACATAATCAGTCACACCACGCCACTCGATCCGCGGTACACCCGGCAAAGCCAAAGTGAATGTCTTAGCATGACAGTCTAGAATAGCATGACATGGAGATAACCAATCCATCCCCAAAATATCATCAAAGTCCACCATGCTCAATAGCAATAGATCACCTCGGGTCTCCAGACCCCCAATAGTCACAACACATGACTAGTACGCACGGTCCACACCAACAATATCGCCCATCGGGGTAGACACATGAACAGGTAAAGCAAGAAACTTCAGGGCGCACTCAAATAGTGAGCAAAATATGAGGAAACATAAGAATAGGTGGAACCGGGATCAAATAATACGGAGGCATCTCTGTGGCAGGCTGAAACAATACCTGTATTGACAGCATCTGAAGCAATGGCATTTGTCCTGCCTGGAATAGCATAAAAACGATCCTGGCTACCGCCTGATCGACCTCCCCCTCTGGGGCGACCCCTGGCTGCCTAATCTCCACCCCTAGCTGGCTGGGCGGGTGGTGAAGTAACTGGAGCAGAAGTCGAGGGCTGACCCCCCTGCTGATGCTGACCGTCACGGAGTCGGGAACACTGCCTCCTCATGTGACCAAACTCTCCGCACTCATAACAACTACCCGATGCTGGAGATAGGGACTGAAGGGAACCCCTCGCACCTGAGTGATTAGAAGATGCACTCTGCACGGAAGAACCCTGAGCTGATGGGGCATGAGATGAACTTTGAGCTGGGAGGGCGTTGAGTGAAGGCTGGCCCTGTTGAGACCCATGATGACCACGGCCTGAAGATACCCCACTATACTCTAGACGGGCCGACTGAGCAGTCCTGAAAGAACGACCCCCACCATGCTGGAACTGGCCCCTCGAAGGAGCACCACTGTAACTGCCCGATCTACGAGGCCTTTTGGCCTCCCTCTCCTCTCGCTCTCGACGACGAACTGACTCGATCTCACGAGCGATATCCACCACCTCCTCAAACGTAGCACCCAATACTCTCTCTCTCCAGTCATCAGAATACGGAGATGGTAGTTAAGGCCATCCACAAATCTTCTGATCCTCGCACAATCTGACGGAATCATCCAGGTGGCATGACGAACCAACTCCGAAAACCTCATCTCGTACTGGGTCACGGTCATATCTCCCTGCGTCAACCACTCAAACTGCCTACACAGCTCCTCTTTACGGGACTGCGGTACATACTTCTCCAGGAAAAGAGTGGAGAACTACTGCCAAGAAAGGGGCGCTGCACCATCCGGCCTACGCCTCTCAAACGCCTCCTACCAAGTGAAGGCAGCCCCAGTAGACTGAAAGGTGGTAAATGCCACACCACTAGACTCAAGAATCCCTGCTGTACGGAGCATCCGCTGACACCTATCAAGAAAACCCTGGGCATCCTCGCCCTCAACACCATTGAATGTCGGAGACTGGAGTCTACCAAACCTCTCAAGACGACGCTGCTCATCCTCCGGCATAACTGGAACCGTGAACTCCAGCACTGGTGCAACCGGCTGAGCTGGAGGTGCCTCTGGCGTCTGTAGTCCCTGCACTACCTACTCAGGTGTGCGAGCAGTGGGGGTCTGGTTGCCTCCCCCGGCCTGTGAAGTAGCTGCTGCTGTGGTGGCTGAAGCTGCCTGAGCCAGGCCGGTGCAAACTGTCAAGATCTGTGTCAAGGTCTCCTAGACCTAGAATCACGATGGGCATAGCTGGTGCCTGAAATGGTGATGCTGGAGTCTGATCCGGAGCTGGGGCAGTGTAAGGCCCCGGAAAATTTCGCTAAGTAACCTAGGATTTCGTGGTGCCACGTAGGCTTATTATAATATTTTATGTGCTATTAACATGGTGTACATCAATTGGATTTAGTAAATATGTGTATAAGTCTTATGGTAAGTAATTTGGGGTCTAAGGAAAGGCCTAAGTCTAAGAAAAATTGGAAAAGTTCATAATAGGCTAAAATTCCAAATGAGCTTGCACTAGTCCATACTTTGAATGAGCATATCTAAATGTGTATAATGCTTTATATGATGAATAACCTATCAAATGAAAGGTCTTCGAGTCTAGTTTCCAACTCTTCAAAGCGTTTGTCATTTGGACATTCCTACGCAAAGTTATGATCCAATTACCAAAGGCTGGAAAATAAGATCCTGTGTCAAATCTGCGACCGCAAAACCTATCGCATTTCTGACTTTGCGGTCGCATTTCTGTCGCAGACTGGGCAAGTGCAGCTCAATTTTGGGCGCCGATTTTGCGGTGCATTATGCGGCCAGCATTCTCATTTTGCGGTCCATTCTGCTATAGCAGACCCGACATCGGAGGGTTAATTTTCTAATTCTTATAACCCGACCCCATTTCAATATATAGGCTTTGGGGTTCATTTTGGGGTCATTTCTTACTGATTTTAGAGAGAGATGAGAGCATATAGAGAGAGAAAGGAGAGGTCTAGCCTCATAAACATCCAAACCTTGCATCAATCTTCAAGAATCAAAGAACCCAATCACAAGTTCTTCATCTAAGAGGTAAGATTCTATACCCTAGGTTTTAATTTCGAGTTTGGGGTATAAAATGGGATATTGAGGTATGATTCTTGGGTGTAATACTATTATGTATACATGCATGTACAAATTAGGTTTGTGGGAAGATTGTTTAACATAAATAAGTAAAGATTTGGTTGGGGAATGAAGGAAAACTTTGAAAAAGAGATTTGAAATTAAGATGCTCAACTAGTATTTGATAAAATGCTCAAATGAGCTGAAACCATGAATACCTTTTTAATTTGTGTTCAATTTTGTTATGTATCATAGTAGATTGGAATTGCTAGAATTTCCGGAACGTTGTAGTAACTTAAGGAAAGCCTAATCGAGGTATGTATGCTAACTTTGACCTTTGTAAAATCACCTTGTTTTGTGTACAAATATTTGGTATGTGATATCTGCGTGGATTATTTGTGAAACTAAATTCTTGTGATTGGTATGGGTTTACTTATGCGGAATATTTGTGAGTTCATGTGATTAATGTGCCTTGAACGTTGTTGGTTAAGTCTTCCGATGTGATAGTGCAAGTAAATGGCAACAAACCAAATGTGTGTGTCTGAATGTGGTTGTGTGGTAAGAGCTGTGTAACAAATGATGGAAAGGAATCGTAATTGGATGCAATTGAAGCAACTGTGGTAATATCATATGTGGCTTTGTCGTGGGCAATTATCGTTGTGACTTCAAATTGTAAATTGGGCCTGTTGATAAGATGGAAATGGCATGATGGTTATGGAAATCCTTTGTGAATTGTGCTGCTATTTCCTTTTAGAATTGTTTGTTGTTGTTTCCTTGTGATTTGTTGTTGTTGTTTCTTGAAGAATTGTTGTTGCTGTCCCTTGTGAATTGTTGTTGTTGTTTGTGTTTCTTGTGAATTGTGATTGTTCGGTGGGATCGGTTGCGCGCCGCCAACACGAAAGTAATAAGGTGTGGGTTGTGGTGATAAGGGTGGCTGAGGTAATAAGGGTGGCCGAGGTAATAAGGGTGGAAAGTGATAGAAATCACTATGAAATGAAATATGAGAAAGTTCTGAAATCATTGATGTGAAAAATGTTGAAAGGGGAAATGGAGAGATTGTAAACTTGTTTGGCTTGATTGTTTCCTTTCATGTGTATTTGATTGTTTATTCCATTTCTACTTGTTACTTGTGTATGGTTTGGGTTTACTTAGGGCAAAGTTTGTTCATACAATACCAGTACAATTCAAATGTACTGACGTCCCTTTTGCCGGGGGCGCTAACATTCGTGTAATGATTGTAGGTGGATCCATAGCAGGTACTCAATCCACGACCGTGGCTCCCCTTCCACTTTCTGCCAGCTGTATTGGTGGGCCCTTTCCTCTCGGGGCCCTGCGTTTTGCTCATACGGCTTTCTTTTTATTCCGGAGTCATGTTTTTGTTTTTGTGTAAGGTATAGCCGGAGCCTTGTTACCGGCAAGTATTGTATTATCCTTTGATCCTTAGAGGCTTCGTAGACAGCAAATGTGGGTTGGCGAACTTATGTAAATATGTATTTTGTATGTTGGGCGATATGTTTGTAAACCTCATTAAGTGACTATTATGTTTTTGTAAAAATGGTGTTTTAATTATAAATGACTATTTCCTTGATTAATGAGCAATGAAAAATACGGGGAACGTGTGGGAATAGGAAAGGCACCCAGGTCCCGCTTGACTGGGCTACCCGGTCGGGCGCCGGTATGTCCCTCGTTTGGGGCGTGACAAACTTGGTATCGGAGCCTAAGGTTTAAAGTGTCCTAGATGTCTCGGAGCCGTGTCTAGTAGAGTCTTCTTATCGGTGTGTTGTCGACCACATCTATAAGTTGGAGGCTATGCGACATTTAGGAATTTCACCCTTCTCTGATACTCCAATCGTGCGATAGAGCTCAAGTTAGGGAGCATATTTCCTCTCTAAGTCTTGTTCTCAAGGATTGGTAACCTTGATATCATAATCCGCAATTTGAAGCATGTAAGGGGATTGATCCCACCATTGAGTCGAGTGGATTGCCCAAGACTTGTTAGGAGATGTATTGAGCTGTGATGGATTGGTAAAACATATGCTAAGGAGGGGAGTGCCTTGTCCCTATTGATGTCTCTGCACCACCAGATCATGTAGTATATCATTATGTTACCTACGTACGTTAGGATGTGAGTCGAGGATTATCGATTAAAGCTATTGCCCTACCAACCTAACATCATTAAGGGAGTCAAATGAAAATTTATACTCATTGTTATGTACATCCATATTGAAGAGTTCTCATAAACGTGGTCTTAACAAGATGTTGAATAACGAAACTTGGCGTGTATCGACTTCTTTGAACAAGACGCCTATTCGTGAATCTACTCCATTATGAATTCTCTTATTTACATTCTTGTGGAATTAAGTTCTATAATTAGCCCTTGAATTGAGTTATAACTCCAGGATTGATATTGTCCCACTTGCTTTTCCTAAATTCTCACCAAGGATTATATCCGATGAATTCTTTACAGAATCTTTTATTTAAATGGAACAAAATCTACTCACTTGTCCCTATACATGCACCGTCATAAAGTTACCTATGTGGTGTCAAGTTCCATGCAAAGCATCCCAGCGTTGCGATCTTCTCTAGTCATTCTTTTACTCAAGTTGTGTATATGGCTTATATATTTGAACAGTCAATCTACTCTCTTGCGAACATCATCATGAAATATTCTCACTGCATTCTAGTAAATAAGAGCATACCTTAACACCTCACACGAGTGCATGTCAATCGAAATGGTCACCGTGTGCATAAAGTTCTCTGAAAATTGAGATCCTTACATCCACGTCATAGGAAGATCATGTGTCCGCCATAACTTTCGTGTCCACTTGGGACATCCCACAGTAAGTAGCTCACTGTGTCTTGTATTGTGGTTGCTCGTGCAATGGTCGTATATTGCATTGGGATTTAATATAGCAGAAGCATGTCCAGCTCATAACAAATGTTTATTTCTCTTTACACCTTCATAGCATGTGTTCATTATGTTCTTTTAGTTAGTGAATTCATTGTGCTAGTTTCCCCACACTTGTTCGATAACCATGAGAGAGCATATCCTTCTATGAGTCATTGTAACACTTTCTGTCTCGTAAGGACCCTTACTAGGCTCTCCTCAAGACCAAGCACACCTTTGGGGTTATTATAGCATAACGCCTGTTTCTTATATTCTTCTGTATTTCATTAGCATCTGGGTAGTTCTCAAGTTGAAATCCATGAAGAACTCATTATGAACATCTGCAAACCCTCCATGATTATTCTTACTATCTCATTGGGTTCTCATATCACTTCAAGTTCATCAAGGGTTATAGCATGCCGCAATTACTGAAATTGAATGATCTCTTTCTGATAATAGATTATCTACACTTTGTGTCCGTCCAACGATCTGCTTATCAGTCTAACTCTCGCCTTTGGGTTTTGGGTTGACAAAGGAGAAATACACCTAGTAACACATTCATATGTCAAGCCTTTCTCTCCGTTAGGTCTTATAGCATCTTCATGTGAATTTGCAATAGCTGGTTCTGTAGAAATGTGTTGTAGTGCTTCATTATGAAGTAGAGTTGCTAAACATAATTGGATTTTAGAATTCTAGAGCTATGTGTATCACGTGACTTCATACAGAGATCTTCTTTCAAGAAAAGGTAACTTCTCGTAATCGCTTTATATTACCACCCTTCCTAGTGAGATACAATGTAAAGGTTACTTCCATAAGGCTCTTTCACTTTCTTTTCATTCGTTTGCATGGTGTGTTGTTTAGCCGTAATCTTCAATAAGATATTATCTCAATGTCTTGACTAGTCATCCAACTATACGATCCAATAAATTCACCTCATTTTTATACTCTACAAGTACCCTTTTCTAAAAGGACACTGAAAGTGGGTAAATTCCCTTTACTATGGACTTCTAATATCTTCAACTTTAGTTTAAGTTTGTTGGTTCCAAATGGTGCTCATTAGTTTGGCCTAAACTACTATCTATTTTATTGATAACTCTCATTGTAAAATTCATATATGTTTCATGGCATCAAAGAGGAAGTCTTGTAACATTAAGGAAGGGGACATATTCCTTTTGTTCGAATAAATAAATATTGCTGGTATTTCTTTGTAGATGTTCTTCTAACAACAATTTACCTGCTCTGCTATCCATGTGACTAGATAACCTAGGTTACTTCTCCTCGATAAATGCATTAAGACGTCTAATTCTTGTCGAACGTATCCATGTGAGCACTTTAAGGTCTTGTTTTATAACCAACTCGTAAATGGTTTTTATTACTTTCTCGTCATTGTTAATGATTTTCTAGACCACGAGGGCATATCTATTGGGTTCAAAAAGTAATGATTTTTCCTTAAGGCTCAAGATTTAATTGCATGATTTCAAACCAAAGTGTATGTCTTTTCAAAAGTCTTATATGGGTCGGATTGAATGGGTTATGTGCCTCCTTCTCACTCGACTTCTAGAATAATTGACTATATCATTTTCATGTGAGGGAGATTAGCTACCCTTGGTATTACACCTCCTTGGGTGGATAGGAGTGTCATTTGTCTTTTTCCCCGGAGCATCATGTTAACCCTTGGAACTCCTCTAACCAATACATGATTTCACCCCTATGCTAGGATGTCCTAGCTATGTGATTTTACTCGTAAAAGGTTGAGATTAGATGCCTTAGATTTTTGCACATATTATGAGCATATTGATTTGAAAGACAAGTGTCCGTATCTTATCTTTAGTTCTCTCATATATGATCAACTATCGGGAAGGGTTAAGCTGTCTGAAATGTGATATCTCATAATTGTTCAACTTCTTTTTCATCCTCATGGGCTTACGGCATAGATTCCTTGTGTCAGCTAACGTCAGGAGTGTAATTCCACTTCATGTATTTTGAATCCCATATCGCATTCAATTACAGAGAATGAATTGATTTTCCCTTCACCCTAGGGAACGACTGGGTCATGTACTTGAATATTCCTCCTTAATGATTCCTATTGCCAACTGTACTCTTTACCCCTATGCCTCATTTGTGTAATAATTGACGTCATCACAGTGATTAACATGTCAGCATTGTTAGCTGTAAACTTTTATGTCCCTTAGCATTATAAACCTCAGAAAGTACTCTACTCAGCGCATTAATGGATTCCTGAATAACTCCACGCTGATATTGAACTCTGTTGTTCCTTCATTGTATTAGATCCATTGGGTATGTAAGTTTCAGACAAGTAAAGATGACGTCTTCACATTGCGATCAATCATATATGTTGATAGGTAATTTTATGGCCACGTTTATGATAGCACATCTTAAGTAAATTGTTGAAGTCATCAAGGGTTTAGTGTGAGTGTTCGCCTAGAGATTTAGAGTTTGGAGGTGAGCAGGCTATTCTCAGTATTTTAACCCTGAAGATTTTTGTGTGAGTTGATAATAAAGGTTCATATAGTGCATTCCACATTAGGCGCCACTAGGAGTAATTGAATGTGTCCCCATAGTTGTTCCGCCATATATTTTGTGGATTTCACATGTCTATGTCTAAGAAAAGTAGGTGGATATCAAATCTGTGTATCATTCCGGTGGAAATTATTGAAGGTGAAGTTGGTGGATAGTAGGCTTATGCGAAATATCTACTTGTTATCCTTGTTAAGTAAGTTTAGGGGTCGAAATTCTCCGATGAATGTGTTTTGGCGAAGTATGTAGATATAAGAGGCCATTGAAGGCCGAGATGTTGTGGAAATAAAAATATTTTCTCTTGATTGCATAATAATTGTTTTGATATTGAAAAGGTACCTTCTAGGTGAAATGATTTAAAAATGTGCAGTCCATGCCCAGTGTATCATCCTGACAAGGGTAGTATTTGTAATGCTGAGGTTCCTTGTCATTGATATATAAATATTGTGGTGCTTTATCGAGTTAGGAAAGCAACTGGGAGCAGAGAGATGAAATGAAAGAAAAATATCCCCATCTGTTTGAACAAGTCTAGTAGTGATCGTGC
>NW_017678224.1:0-2432 GCF_001879085.1 Nicotiana attenuata
GGACGAACTTGATGCGGAATCCTATGATATCTATATATGATTTTAAAAAGTCTGTGAAGAACTGGCAAGAAGAGGTAATTATTTAATTACCCTACAGTTTGCCTAATGCATATGCATTCCCTATAGGCATGATTTCTATATGCACTGATTACATGAACGTTAAGGTCCTATAGGCAGGATTTCTAGATGACTTATATCATAATTAAACGTTAAACCCTATAGGCATGGTATCTAGGTGACTTGAATCAGAAACATCGAACCATCTTATGTGCAGTATTTCTAGTAGAAAAATTAAAGTCCTAAAGTCATGATATCTACCCTTTATTGATGCAAGAAAGTAAAACCCCTCCCACACCCTTTTACTAGATTCCCCGAGTTCTATACAAGTTATTACAACCCAATGAATCAACTGAAATAATAGAAATACATCAAAAACTAACAGCTAGATCCAAGCAGCCCAATTCAATCTTAATGTCCAGTAATATGTATTTAACCAACTCCGGGGTCCAGATCTCCAAAGCCTTCTCATTATCCAGGGTGTTTCAAAGTTTCAAGGAACCTCAGGGATTCCAGGCATTGCTTACACCCAGGATGCCATTATGAACATGATGGTGCAGTGTGGAATAGCCAGCCCTCAGGCATCCAAGTTCAGAGGGAGCTCAGGGGTCCCAAAGCATGGCTTGCAAGAGAGGGGCAGAACTTATAGCTAGGAGTAAGTGCAAAGTGAAAAGGAATTAAGGGGCCATGACAAGTGGTGGTCATACCTAGCCATAAGGTAGGCTGGCACACCCCTGTCCACTTGCTAGGTGAACAAGTTAGGAGCAGACCTTTTGATGGTCAGACAAAGGTCTGGATAGTGATTAGGACACTATCAGACCTAAGTCAAGGCTCAAGCACATAATGGGGAGAGTGGGAAGTGGGAATTGATTGAGTTAAGGAGTTCAATGAACCCAGTTCAGGATCATAGACAGCAATATTGGGGTACTGCTATGCCCTGAACAATAAACTCACATACAAAGGGGTAAAAGGGGTAAGGGAATTCATAAAGCATCATATTCACAACAAACAAACAACTGCACAGATTATTTAAATGTTGGACTGTAAGAGAAGGGGAAACACGTTATAATATGCTAGAAAACATGTGGACAGAATTAAACACATTGTTCTTGGGGCGTATAAACTAATTGAAACATACCGGTATAGAAGTAAAGAATGAAGAAGAAAGCAAGCAAAGTCCATAGCAGTGTGAGTATCAGAAAGAGAGAGTGAAAGGGAATTGTGAACTCAGATGGTATTCTGTGTTCGTGTGTAAAAGTGTAGAAGGGTAGCCTCTTTTATAGTGTAGAGAAGCAAACAAGAAAGGTAAGAAAACCCTTTTAAAAAAAATCAGTCCCAAATATTCTCCCTTTAGTCAAGGGATTTAATTTCAACGGAAAAGTGTAAACAAGGAAAGGAAATTTGAATAAAATCCTTCACAGTAGCATAAGAAGGGAAAATACACGAGGTATATTTAAGGAAAGGTTTCAATAGTACTTGATTTGTAAAGAGAAAGGAAAGGGAATCAATCAAACAATTAACAAAATCAAAGTACTAAGTTTAAATCGAATGAACCAAACCAGAAATAGGTAAAGAGGGCTTAACCAAAGAAAATCAGTGGCAATCAATCAAGACCCTATCAAAGGGATCCAAAATCAATCAAGCAATCACCAAAACCCTTGGAAGAGGAGCTTCTTGCATATAAAGCAAACAATTCATACAGAAGAGTTTAACATTGAAGTGTTTAGAATCGTAAACAAAAGAATACGAGTTCAACCAGAGACTCATAGTGAGTCTGAAGGTACAGGGTCCCCAAAGTGGAACCCTAATTCAATTTACCAAGAAAAACCCCCAAATTCTAGGGTTTCCCCATCGAATCAAACACAGAAACGAGAAGGCAAGTGAACAGACTCAAGGAGTCTCATGAGAATCAGGCAAATACAATGGCGGGCTTGAAACAATCAAAGAAAGGAAACCACTTTAAGGCATGAAGAACATGCTCAGAAAAACTTTGGCATTAAGAAAACATGCTTAACAAGAACACGAACATAGTTCAGGAAAACAAAACATCAAGAAACTCAGTAGTAAATATGCATGGTAGAAGAGTGAGAAAGACAGACTAATCATGTGAGTATACATATAAAAGTAGAAAAAAAATACATGCGTAATAGAGGAGGAAAACATACGAGCATAATAAAGACAAACATCTAAAAGAAAAGAACAACAAGAATCGAAAGACTTTCAGAAAACCTAATTTTGAAAAACCAACGATTTTGAAAAGGAAATTTGGGGAAAACACTCAAAACGTCAAATATAGCATAGGTTCAACACAGATCTATGCAAATAAACAAAGAAAGAACCTCGAATAGTTTAGGGTTTCTGAGAAACCCTAGAAA